>NC_079505.1:35496245-35796245 GCF_030052815.1 Hevea brasiliensis
TGCAAAGTGAGACCTTAATAGTAAATAGAATGACCATAAAATCTTCCAAACAAATGATTAAGTTGGAAATGCTATAATTAAAGTAATTATAACATAGGCCCTCCATTGGGCAATTATTTTAAGAAATTTTAAATAGTTGCATAAGATGCAATTTATTTAAGAGATTTTCTTAAGAATAATTGTTAAGCATGAGATGTTGTAAATATGTAAATGGTTTAGTGGCCAATATTGATGTACTGAGGACATTAAAATTATTTGCATAATTATCGCTCAATGATCAACTTAACTAATGCAAGATAAGTCAATAATGGATGTACCGAGATTTTGAGCATTAGGGCTAGGTAAAGGATTGAACCTCACATGAGATGTGATGGGCAAGGAGTTGCTCACTTATAGTTTATTGTAATTCCAATAATGGATGTACCGAGGATGATCAATAGAATTATAAGAATTAATCACCCACTAGAAATCCATCCAACTAGGATTTCCGCTTACTTTGGAAGTGTAGGATTCGCTAAGTTAGTGGGAGGACCAATTTGATTAAAAGACCATAATCATTTTGGTTAATTACATGATACATTTGTTAATTAATCTGGTTATTTTCTCAGCTAATTTTCTCGATAAAAATGAGCACAAAACAACCACCACCATCCAATATCCTTGCAAGCATACTTGATCACAATAGGTTGACAGGACCTAATCCTGATTGGCTAAGAAATTTGAAACTTGTCTCAACCTTGAACATATAGGATATGTTATAGATTCAAATGTTCCTGGTCCCTTACCTCCAGAGGCCACAGAAGAGGAACATGAAATTTTGGACAAGTGGAAGGAGCATGATATGAGAGTTAAGTGTTACATGCTTGCTTCCATGAGTAATGAGTTACGTATAACATGAGAACATGCAGAGTGCGAGTGAGATCCTCCTTCACCTACAAGAGTTATATGGTGAGCACAGAGGAATGCTAGGTATGAGATATCTAGACACTATTCCGTATGAGGATGTCCGAGGGATGTAATGTTGTGGATCAGGGCCACAAGATGATTCTGATGATTGAGCTGATGTAAAATCTTGACTTCAACATGGATTTCCAACTACAGACGGATTTGATCCTTCAGTCCCTTCCTGAGTCTTTTGGGAATTTTGTGACAAATTTCCATATGACTAAACAGGAATGCACCTTAGCTGGTTTACTCAACATGCTGGTTATTGCCCAAAAGAATATGCCAGGAAATAAAGGAAAAGAGGTAGCTTTGGTTGCATCTTCTTCTGCTGGAAAGTCCAACAAGAAGAAGGGCAATAAGAAAAAGAAACCTCAGATTCCTGGTCCTTCCAAGAAAATAGCTAAACAGAAAGGGAAGACCAAAGCTGACAAAGGCAAAGAAAAGTGTTTCACTGCCAACAGGAAAGTGTTTCCATTGCCAGTAAGAAAGTGTTTCCACTTGCCAGAGTATAGCAATCTAAAAGAATGCAATGCCATGGTGAAAACCAACTCAAGTTCAAAATATATTTGGCACTTAAGGTTATGTCATGTTGCAGAAGATAGGATTGCAAAAACTAGAGAAAATGGGGATTCTCTCCTCATTGGGCTCTGAGCCTACTCCAACTTGTGAATCTTGTCTTCAGGGCAAAATGACTAGATCACCCTTTGTTGGACAGGGGCTAAGAGCTGAAAATATTTTGGAGCTAATACATAGTAATGTATGTGGTCCATTTAAAGAAATGGCTAGAGGGGGCTTTCATTATTTTATTACCTTTACTGATGATAAATCAAGGTTTGGGTATTTGTATTTGATGAAATACAAACATGAATCTTTTGAAAAGTTCAAAGAATTTAAATCTGAAGTAGAAAATCAAACAGGAAAGAATATTAAAGCTCTTCGATCGTGATCGTGGAGGTGAATATTTGAGTATCGAATTTGATGAATACTTGAGAGAGCATGGCATTGTTTCTCACCGACTCTCCAGAACGCCACAAATGAATGGTGTATTTGAAAGGAGAAATCGCACTTATTGGATATGGTACGAGTATGATGAGCTATACCGATATGCCAATCTCCTTTTGGGGATTTGCATTAGAATCACTTTGTATATTCGATAGGATTCCATCAAAATCGCTTTCTTCCACACCTTATGAGATATGGCATGGAAGAATACAAAGTCTTAAGCATGTTAAGATTTTGGGTTGTCCAAATTATATCAAAAAGCTGAACACTGATAAATTGGAGACCAAATCAGAAAAAGGTCGATTTGTTGGATATCCAAAAGATAGTTTTGGATATTATTTTATTTGCCTACTTCACAAAAGGTTGTTATAAGTAGAGATGCCACATTTCTTGATCAATCTTGTTCAAGAAGGAGGCAAAGGAAGGCAAATAGAGTTAGAATTGGAGAATTGACTAACCAATGCATCGATGGATATAGATCCATCTAGTCAACCAATACCCGCTGATGAAACATCTACAATGCTCCTCGTAGAACAACCAGGGTATCTCACCCACCAGTGAGATATGGTTTTCTTCATGAAGAAGAACAAGAGTTGTCTACTCATGAAGAAGTAGATCATGGAGATGATCCACTTACCTATGAAGAAGCTATATCAGATATAGACTCTTCAAAATAGATTGATGCTATGAAATCCGAGATTGATTCCATGTATAAGAATCAAGTTTGGGATCTTGTTGACTCACCCAAGGTATTGTACCTATAGGGAACAAATGGGTTTTCAAGAAGAAAATTGGTTCTGATGGAAAGGTAGAGACCTATAAGGCAAGGCTAGTAGTGAAAGGGTTTCGCCAAAGGCAAGGAATCGACTATGAGGAGATTTTCTCACCTGTTGCCATGCTTAAATCAATTAGGATTTTATTAGCAATAGCTGCATACTATGATTATGAGATTTGGCAGATGGATGTCAAAACAGCTTTTCTCAATGGATAGATTGAAGAAAACATTTTCATGGAACAACCTAAGGGATTTGAATCCCAAGATGGTTCCAAGGTATGCAAGCTAAAGCGATCCTTTTATGGGTTGAAACAAGCTTCGAGGAGTTGGAACATCCGTTTTGATGAAGCCATTAAATCCTTTGGTTTTATCAAAAATGAGGATGAGCCATGTGTATATAAGAAGGTTAGTGACAGTGCTATCACTTTCCTTGTCTTATATGTGGATGACATACTGTTGATGGGTAATGACACAGGTATGTTGACGACCATAAAGGTATGGTTGTCAAATACATTCTCCATGAAAGACTTAGGGGAGGCAACCTATATTCTTGGGATTCGCATCTATAGAGATAGAGTGAAAAGAATAATTGGTTTATCCCAAAGTCTATACTTGGAAAAGGTGTTAAAGAGGTTTAACATGCATAATTCCAAGAGGATTGTTACCGTGAGACATGGTATCCATCTTTCTAAAGAGATGTCTCCAAAGACACCAAGAAAGAGATAAGATGGCCAGATTCCATATGCTTCGCTATTGGAAGTTTAATGTATGCAATGTTGTGTACTAGGATGGATATCGATATGTCGTTAGTTTGACTAGCAGTATCAATCCAATCCAGTTTGGAACATCGATAGTCAAGAATATCCTTAAGTACTTGAGAAGAACTAAGGATTTATTCTTGATTTATGGAGGTGGAGACTTGCAATTGAATGGTTATCGATTCTCGATTTCCAATCAGATATCGATGATAGAAAGTCTACCGATATGTGTTCATTTGTAATGGAGGTGCAAACTTGGAAGAGTTCCAAACAGAGCACGATCGCAGATTCCACTACGTAAGCCGAGTATATTGTCGCATCGATGTCGCAAAGGAAGTTGTTTGGATAAAGAAGTTCGTGATGTAACTTACAAGAGTTCCTTCCATTGAGTCGCCAGCCCACTACACCGTGACAACAATGGAGCAAACATACAAAGCAAGGAACCAAGGTCTCACCCAAAATCCAAACACATAGAAAGGCACTACCACATTATCAGAGATATAGTTGGGCAAGGCAATAAAGCCATGCAGAAAATAGCATCAGCTGAAAATCCAGCTGATCCATTCACTAAGCCTATGTCACAGACTCAGTTAGACCGACATCTTGAGAAGATAGGTCTAAGATATTGTAATGAATGGCTCTAGTGCTAGTGGGAGATTGTTAGTAGTATGCCCTAGAGCATATCATTTAGTATGTATCTTGTACATAATTTTATTAATAAAAGGCATTTCCACTTTTCCATTTACATAATATATTTATGTGTAATAGAAAAGGTCCATTGATATTTTGTTAGAAATATTATTCTTAAGTTGTTAAGAATATGAGTGACAATATTTCTAGCACAAAGTATCATAAATAGGTTCACAATCGAGGATACTTCATAATAAGGACATGACTTATCCGTAAAGATTGTATTCATGTTTGTTCCTGTTATTTATATAAGATATAAATAAGATGGAATGGTGAGTCTCATGCCATATAACAAACATGATAGGCACTTATAAATGATAAGTAGGTCAACCAAAGGACACTTATGACAAGCACATAGAGTTTACTCTGTCAATGTTTTGTCATAAATCATATCTGCATATAATCTTTAGACCGAGATAGCACAGCTTATCTTGTATATAGGTAGTTTGAGTTTGATAACGCTTTCATACTTGTACTATGTATGGGTATATGGGCATGTGTTGGCTCTGCTAGTTATATATGGAGGTAGGTGTTGATCAAGATGGAATCTGCCTCTAAGTAAATAGAGATAAAATCCTATGTTCATTTAATTGTTCTTGATGTTTCAAGTTCCTGCCAGACAGATAGATTTATTCGTAAAAGAGTTTCGATGAGAAAATCTTTTAATCAAGAACTGGAATTAAAAGAGAACATAATATTCATAGCAAATGGAGTTTGACATAAACCATGACTCAAATTTGAGTTGGGATTTTGTAATGAGAGATTCTAGTGCATGGTAACATATGATTATAGGTTCATTTAAGGTAAATCTTATTACTAATTGGGTGGCCATGGCATGCTATGCTAGGTGTTAACCATGGTTTATGAGGTTCATAAAATGATTTAGAGAAATCATTTATGGTAAGAAAGAGTTCTGATGATATTAAGAGTTGATATCATGTCTCATTGCCAATTAGTGATGAGCCTAGTAAGTCACACACATACACAAGTTATCACCTATTTAAATATGATTTAATTAATTAATTAAAGAGTTTAATTGATTAATTAAATAGGTTTGGTTTGCAATTAAATTGCAAAGTCCCTAGCATGACTTGAAACCAAATCTAGATTATTGGATGTGTAGTATAAATTAAATTTATATTTAAAGTGTTTAAATATGAATTTAATTAACGAGAAATTAATTAATAGAGATTAATTAATTAATTTATATTTGATATAAATTAATTAGAAGAAGAAAATAATTATTTTGGGTTAAGAACTCAAAATTAAGACACAGGGGCATTTTGGTCATTTAGCAGTGTGACACGTGGCACCATGAGATGGTGACACATGGCATAACACATAAGCTTGCCAAATGTTTTTTAATCATGTAAGATGATTAAAATCAAGATTAAATATAGGTTTGACACTTGGCACAATGTGATTGGGTCACTTAAACCTAGAGCTAATCAAAGGGTGACATGTGGCAAGGGTTTAATGTGTTAACCTAGCTATTTAAGTGTTGTTATGAGAAAATAAAAGATAACCAGCAGCCACACTCCTTTGTCACGCCACTTTGAGGGTTTTTATCTCTTCTTCTTCATCTCTTATCAATTCAAAGAGATTAGCCATCAATCTCTTGAATTAAGAACACTAGAAATTGTTTCTAGTGTCCTGTTTACATCTCTAATCTCTTAAAAGGCAGAACTTGAATTTCTAATTAATAGAAAAAGCTTTAGAGGCTGTTCAAGGGCTGCCATAGGTGTTCTTGGTGTGGACAAGCTAGAGGGACAACATTTGGTGTCCTCAAGACGACTCAAAGGCGCAGACATACACTGCAAAGGCATCAAGAGGTTAGTGTAATCGTTTGATTTAATCTAGGTTCTAAAATTAACTGATTAATTTTAAAATCTTAAATGGAAAATACAGATCAAAAAACATATTAAAAGAGTTTTAATATGTTGTTTATCATTGAAATCAAATAGATAAAAATAAATCTTGCATGGTGCATGTGACCCTAAGCGAAATTTTTTTGAATTCAATGGTATAATCTTGTGTTTTTCACGCTTCCGCTCCTTCAATTGGTATCAGAGCCACTATATTTGCCATTTAGATTGTTGATTATATGATTTAATTGTGTGTTTGATCATGAGATCAAAAGTTCATTGCTGGTTGCAAAGCAAGTTGGCGGCATACTTGAAAAAAACACCATCAATGGTGCGCATGGTTTGGCTTCCATGGGTGGTTTAAGGTTTGGCTTTTAATTCTACAATTGTTGTATGATCTAAGGCCTATTCTTTGACTAATTAAAGTGTTTAATTAGTAGTTTTTATCACACAATTAAATTATGATTCAAATCAGAATTTTAAAAATTGTTTGAATGTGATTCAAATCTGAATTTTAAAAGTTGTTTGAATGTGATTCAAATCTGAATTTTTAAAGTTGTTTGAATCATATTTAAATCTGATTTTTTAAAATTGATTGAATAAAATTCAGATCTGATTTTAAAAAAAAATGTTTGAATGTGATTCAAATCTGATTTTTTTAAAAAATGTTTGAATGTGATTTAAAAAATACATTTCCCATACATCGGCTGGCCCCTCTTCCTCGCAGTCTACTTCATTAATATGCTCATCAGGGAACTCAAAATCCAGAGCTTCATAATCCTGGATAGGATTTTCTGCTAGGAGGTCAGCGATCACGCTACCTTTTACTGCCTTCCGGGTCATATAGACTATGTCATATTGGGAGAGTATGACCTGCCACTTGGCTATCCTACCTGGCACGAATGGGCTTTCAAATACATATTTGATAGGATCCATCCTGGAGATGAGCCATGTCTTGTGATTCAGCATGTAGTGCTTGAGGCGATTCGCTGTCCAGGCTAATGCGCAGCAAGTCTTTTCTAAGAAAGAGTATCTTGACTCACAATCATTGAACTTCTTGCTCAAGTAATAAATAGCCCTCTCCTTTCGGCCGGTATCATCATGTTGTCCCAAAACGCACCCCATCGAGTTCTGTTGGACCGCCATATACAGGATAAGAGGCCTTCCTGCCACGAGTGAACCAAATACTGGTGGGCTGGTCAAGTATTGCTTAATTTTCTCAAAAGCCTCCCTGGCAAACTGAATCCCACTGGGTGGAATTATTCTTCCGGAGTAGTCTGAAAATAGGCTCAGCTTTGGCAGTGAGATTAGATATAAATCTCGATATGTAGTTCAATTTTCCCAGGAAACTGCGCACCTCCCTTTCTGTTTTTGGGGATGGCATTTCTTGAATAGCTCGAACCTTGTCTGGGTCTTCTTCTATTCCCTTCTCACTCACTATGAATCCCAACAATTTTCCTGACCTAGCTCCGAATATGCATTTGGCAGGGTTCAGTTTCAACTGATATTTCCTGAGTCTCTCAAATACTTTCCTCAGTACCTGCACATGACTTTCTTCTCCCCGGGATTTGATGATCATATCATCCACATACACTTCTACCTCTTTATGCATCAGATCGTGGAATAATGTGACCATAGCTACGATAGGTGGCACCAAAGATTCTTCAACCCGAAAGGCATGACCCGATAGCAAAACACTCCCATTGAGTGATGAAAGGCCTTATCCTTATCTTCCTCATCCATCGGGATCTGATTGTACCCAGATGCCCCATCAATGCATGAGCACCTGCCCAATCCCGCAGCATTGTCTACTAATACATCAATGTGGGGGAGAGGGAAATCATCTTTTAGACTTGCTTTATTAAGATCCCTGTAGTCAACGCACACCCTGACTCTCCCATCCTTCTTCATTACCGGGACGACATTAGCCACCCATTGGGGGTATTTGACCACTTCAGAACCCAACATATCAAGCTTTCTGACTTCATCCCTAACTTTGAGCAAGGTGTCGATTCATTCTCCTTAACTGCTTTACTCCTGACTGCCCCTAATTAGGGAATTTTATGTGTCACTATCCGAGGGTCCAAACTCACCATATCATCATAGCTCCAGAAAATACGCCGAGGAATTCTTAAGCAGATCGATCATATCTCCCAATTCTTCACTCTCCACTACCTTAAGTTCCTTTACTTCTTCTGCCTAAATTTATGGTGTGCTTGCCTCCACAAGGCACTAGGGAGGGTTCATCCTTTTCAGTGCTTTCTTCTGTAAGGTCTTCCTCAGAATCACTTGAAGTAATGGCAGTTATGGGGATTTCAAAATTAACCAGAGGAATTTATGAGTCTATTGGATTATTAGGTGTTAATTGATGAATGGTCCTGAATGAACGAAAATAGAACATATTATAAGGATGGAATTCAAAAGGAAAGGAAAAGAGAATTGAATTTAAAATGCGCTATTAATTCATTAATATTTATGCCATAAGAAAAAGGTCCATTTACAATATTACACTTGCCACCATGGACAAAATGATCAAGTGTAGATAACCAAAAGGTACTTTACTCAAATTGAGTACAGGGATGTCCTCCGCCGTCCAGTTGTCTAGTTCTTGCCCCTCAGCTATTGGTGAGACTAGAGCTTCATATAAGGGATCCAGGTAGATGACTTCGATGGATGGTTCATCAGGTGATTCTTCCACCTCTGCCGGATTTTCAATGACCGATTTAGTGAAGACTTCTGTGATTCTCGGGACTACTTTCATTCTCCCGATTTTCTGGTTGAATCTCTGATCTCGAAGTCTGTTTCTCATCCAGAATCGCCCATCCATGAGAGCATCTTTCTCATAACCCAATCCGCAACGGCCTATCTTCCGATAGCCAGATCGGCTCCACGATCCCTTGCAAGGCAAAGGTTCAGGCCTTTTCCTCTTGATACCCATTTCTTGACATTACTTTGGCCACCATAGCCATAGCCCCTTCCTTCCCAGATCTTGTAATTCGAGGGCCCGGAAAGAGCTTTCCAACGACTCTCACCGCCCACATAAGGAAGTGATTGCGGCTTGGTGACCAATATGGCTTCTTCACCCTTACAAAGGACGATTTTGTCGTCCTTAATGTATTTTATTTTCTCGTGCAAAGTTGAAGGAACAAAGATTCACAGAATGGATCCACGGCCTCCCAACAACATAGTGTAGGCCTACCAATGTTCATCACCCAAACGTGACGCTGAAAGTACATGCACCGACTTGGATTGGCAAGTCAATGTCTCCCAAAGACTTCTCTCCTTGTACCGCCAAGGCTCACCACCATAGCACTGACGATATCGATTGGTCAACCGCACCGCTAAGGTGGCGCTAGGCAAGACATCGAGGGTCGATCCGCTATCGATGAGGACCTTGGCCACTATACAACCTTTACATTTCACGCTACATGCAGAGCTTTATTGTGCCTTAAGCCCGCAGGTCTATTTCTCTTCGTAAAAGGCTACAAAGCCGATGCCCGGATTTGTTCTACTATCTTCTCAAACCGCCTGTGATGTCTGGTTTACAAAGGTCCGATCCAGATTCTCTCGCAAGGCTTGTCGGTGGACTTCGAGCTCAGATCGCTGATAACAAAGTGAAATTCGGCAGTGTCTTCCTCAATCGCCAACTACATCATACTCACTGCTTTCATTATTTGGAGCAGCAGCTTCTTCCTCTTCTTTATGTTCAAGCAGGTCTACTTCCTGCTTTCAACCTCCTCTTCTCAGATTTCTTGATGACTCTCCCATTTTTACTTTCCTTTCCTCTTTTCTCTTTCTTCGTTCCTCAGAACACCTCCCACTTCGAGTTATAAACTCGACTTCTTGCCTGTGGAGAGGGTTTTGTGGCGATAACGGGCCGAGGACTGGTTTGGGGAGTAATGTTACCTGTAGGTCCAAAGATAAGTCATTCAAATGCTCGTGAGGAGCAAAACATGGTTTTGGTGGTGCCGAGGTGAGGCAAGATTAGAGCGGATGTATTGCTTGACGCTCCTCGAGTGAAAACTTGGAAATTATAGTTCCAAGGGACAACGTGAGTATTGGGTGACAGGAACTGGGCGGAGTTTGATGACCATCGCGTGACGCCATCGGGGTGAGAAGGTGATTCTGGTTTGGAGGTAGAAGCGCTTGGCTGAATCTAGTGGTGTTCACTCCCTTCCGCCTTTGACTTTGTCAGCATCTCGTAAATTTGAGGGATAACAAGTTCGACCTCTTGTTTGAATCCTCACAATCTCGCACTCATGGTCACCGCCTCCATGGTAAGGACATCCCGCATCTTTCCCGACCGATGTCCGGGGCAAAGGTGGCCTTCTCATCGCCATGGCAAAAATCCTCAAAGTGAGGGATGAGCCTGCCTACCTCTAGTGCCAACCTCTCTCCATCCGGCTCTATCATATTTACTCCATTACCCGCATTATGGTTGGGCAATGGATTTGAGGTAACATTGGGAGGGAACCATTTCTCGATCTTCAACCACCCATTTCGATTAAAGCGCACTCTCCTCCGAGTGCCCCGCAGCTATCGCTGAATGCCCTTGTGCCCTCCATGGTACTCACAACGGCAAGGGCATCATACCACCTAGGTATGGCTACCGGATCGTGTCTAGGTAACTGGTACGATTTGGTTTATACCGACGAGGTATCGGTATATTTCACTGAGTGGGAGGGGAAGAGGTGGATCAGGGTTTCCTGAGGGTCTTGGGTTGTTTTGTGGTGGTCTTGGTTGAGCAGGAGGAAGAGATGGTCTTAGTTGATAATTTGTAGGTGAAGGGTATTGTGGGCGTGGGTGTGGATAATTAGGAAAGGAGGTGGAATGTTACGACTGCTTGGCCATGAGGGGAGGATATGGCCGATAATTGTTTTGAGGGAATGGGGAATAATTGTTTTGACGGTGACGGAATGCACATCACCCTCCTTCTTTGCCAAAGTCGCGCCTTTTTTCGCAGGTTCTCACCAACTCCTACAACCGCCCCATTCTTAAGTTGGCCTCACCCTCTCACCACCGATGATGTCGAGAAGTCATGGAAGTGTTTCCAATCAAGTTGAAGTAGGGAGCCTTCAAAGTCTCGATAAATAGAGAGCATAGCTCATTATCGGTCACCGGGGGATGTACTTCTGCCACCTTTTCTCTCCATCTTTGGGCATACTCCTTGAAACTTTCCCGGTCTTTCTGCACCAGATTTTGAAGATCCCTCCTTGTGGGGGCCACATCATAGTTAAATTTATACTGCTTCAAAAAGGCCTCGGCTAAATCCTTCCAGAGCGCACCGCCCTCGTTTAATCAACGCACCACCTCGTGGCCGCCCAGAGAGGCTCTCGTGAAAGAAGTGAATTAACATCATCATCTCACATAGAGGACATCTTGGCAATATAGGTGGCCAAATGAATTCGAGGGTCCGAATTCCCAAGATACTTGTCAAAATCGGACCTTGAATTTGGGTGGCACCATCACATCCTAGACTAATCTTAGTGATGCCACGTCAATGGAGCCATACATATTCAAGCCCTCTATAGCTCTCAATCTCTCTTCCAGAGTGGACAACTTCTCATTTTCTCTCATCTTACTTTCTCCTCCTGTTGTGTGAGGTACTCCCCCAACTGGGAAATGAGGGGCAGAATGAATTGGAGGGTTCGGACCGAAAGGGATGGTTCGGCATTCGTGATGGCTGGATAATAAGAAAAAGGAGGTTCATTATTTAGTGGAACCGGATTGATAGTGACCGCTTGATCCGGATTGATGGTCGGAAAGTGAAAGAGGTTGACGCGTAGTGAGAATCAACCGCTGTAGGAGGTGGGGAGGTAATGGTAGGTTAAGGTCCTGTCGCTTATTTTGGGACATCTCCTCATCGCCTTCATAAGTTCTCAAACCTGGTCTTTTAGTTCGCACACTTGCCCTCGTAGGTTCTGTGATTTGTTCCCGATCTTCCATTAGTTTTCTTGTTCGAGATCTTGTTAAGTACACTCTGGGTTGAATCGCGTGCTTGGTCGACTTGCCTTGTTCAAGCAATGTTGTTTTTCTGTAATGAGTAGAAAAAAAAGATTTTTAATGAATTTTGAATTTTTTTAAAGAGACTAAAAGTCCTGGTCTGGACGAAGGATACAGTGGCATTTGGAAGCCAGAATGAAATCTTGCGGAAGGATAATTGCATCAACTTTATCATGGCGCTGCTCGATAGTCCGACCATGAATGATCGGATTGAATGCGCATTTATGATACCTGTCCATATAGCGCATTCAATTTTTCATATAACCCTAGTGAGGGAGTTCATACGGTAGTCATATTATTCATTCACAAATTTGTTAAACAATGGTCCAAAAATCATTTCATTAACTGAATAATTTGTACACCGTGTTCTTTACATCGGCCTAGGCTCTGGGAGGTTTTTTATAATGAGATGACATTTTCTGAGATACTCATATAACCTTTCTTCTTGTTTGGCGTGGTCGAATGCTTTGAGCATACCGTATTCGTAGGAGTTCTTGCTTTCCCGTGCTATCGCTCTTCCACCGTCAACGTTCTCTTCACTCTCGATAGAGAGCAAATTTTGTCTTTCTTTCTCTTTCCTTTCCTTAGCACATTCCTTCAAGATATCGTTGATGAGTAGTGTCTGTTCTTTTAATTCGAGCTTCTTCTTTTTGTTTTCCTGTTATACTCTTTAACGAGTATCTCTTGGTATTTTGTTTTTTCCTGAAGCTTATTATTCTGTGCTTCTACTTCTTTCATTACAGCGTGGAGAGAGTTTTTTCTCCTTTTCCCACCGTATCTCTTGCTCTTCAAAACCCATCTTTTCGGCCCTTGCCTCTTCCCTGAGCCTTCTTACTTTCCTCTTGAGAATTTGTTGTTTGTCCTCCAACTATTTTATTTGTTCTTGCAGCTATGAAGTTCTCGGATTTGCCTTTTGTAGCGAGTCAACCAGCGATCATCGCCTTCTTCTAATAGGACATCTCTGCGCAGATCGCTCTCCGACTCGTAGTTGAGTATTCTCGCCCTCGCCGCCTCCATTTAAGATAATCGCCCGAGGCGCTTGGGCCTTTAGGCGATCTCTCCACCAGAGTGATGTTCTCCCAAGACTTGCGAGCCATTTTCAACCCTTCCTCTTCCTTGAGCTCATGGTAGAAATGACCTTGGTGATATTCTTCAATGTCGATTCTGGACTGTGTTGAGCCAAACTGCCTTATTACCAAGGCCGGAGTGTAACTTGTGTATCCGGTTACTCCGATTAGGGACACCGACTGATTTCCTCCCGTGTTGATCAAAATGGATTGGCCTGACGCCCACAGGTTCCTCCAACAATAATCATGGCTATTGAAACTCAAAATCTGTTCCCGCCACTGCTGTTCATTCTTCGGACTGATCATTAACTGGGTCATCTTCTCGATGGGAGGCTGGTCAAGGTACCAAGTCAATCCCTTTGTCTCCACAAGGCACATGTGACTGATGATCCAGAGATATAACAATTGAGAACAACACTTGATGGACCCTTTACCCTGTTGTCTGCAGTAGGTAAGGGTTAATAAGGTCTCCGCAAGAATTGCCGGTATCGGATTGACCTCCTGCCTTTCTATCGCCTGCATACTTCCACCGGCCGCAGTTATGATTCCTAATGGTCCCGGAACAAAATCGTGCCATAGATTCCCAATGCGAGTGCATCAAGCTTGATCCCATCGCTTCTCTTGGAGGAATTGATCTAACCGCTTCGAGGTAAGTCCAATACCATCCATGCATGTTCCTTGACCGCTTTCTTTTGACTTTGCCTCCTCCGAAGGAATACCCAACAAATGTGTTAATCGCTTCCGTGTCCGCCATGCTCATGGTGCGTAGATCCGATTCGTGTTGAGTAAGGAATTTCCAAGAATGCCCGATATTCTTCCATAGTGGGAATCAGATCAATGTCATTGAAAGAGAATACCCCGTACTTAGGATTCCAAACTGACAGCATGGCCTTTAATGCCGGGATTTGGACCTTGACTCGCATTAAGGTTGCAATTTTCCCTTATTTCTTTTCAAATCGTGCCTTGACCTGATCGGAAAACGACCTCCATCCATTGATAGACCCTCGAGGCTATTCATTCTGACTTCAATTTTATTCAGATTCCATGAGGGTAGTGAGCTAGTATGTGCCTTGGAAACATTATTTTGCGAGGGTATTGGAGTATGAGTTGATTCAGACCAAAGTTTAGCATTCTGAACTTCTTCACGATCGACTGAGGATGCCATGATAAAAATGATGCCTTATCCTTTCCACGCACTCTTGGTTTGATGATGCTCATGAAAACTCGTTAGCAAGATAAATTTGGGTAATTTTGAATTATATCATATAGAGGACACATACACATTTATCAAAATAGGAAAATGTGTAGGTGTTTCAAAGAGAATCAAGATTACCCTCACAAAACGAACAAAAGGAAATTAAAGCGTAACGGTAAGAGTAAGTATGCCCCTTTGTCCTAGCATAGGAGACTCGATACTGATGAGTGCTACCTAAGCGGTTTGTTCTATATTATAAGTTAGCTTTCTACGGCTTTCAGCTATTGTGATTGTTTAGCTCAAGGTCTATTTTTCTAATATCCAAAGTTTCCCAAATTGCCCCTCATCAGAATAAAGAGAGCCCCATTCTATAACCATGATATTATCGGAAAATTCCACGAGTATCACAAAGGATAGAACGAGTTTCAACTGAGCGTAAGCCTTCACTGATACTAACGGGTAAAACCCACTGTACCACTACATGACCCTCCTACTTTCCTAAAAGGGTAAAAAGCCCGGGTATAGGACCGAAGTGTGTGAGGACATCGTGTGAGTGTTCAGTGTGTGAAGGGACACCTTTACCTCTTCCCAATTCCGGGGGATTTTATTCTTTCCATTTTTTCCTTTTTCCTTTTTTTTTTCAAATGAAGAGCAATCGTAGGGGATAAAACAAGCAAAACAAGCAAAACAAGGTAACGCTTAGTAGGAATAAACAAAAATTAACACGTAAACTATCGCCGGGTGAGCCCACCTAACTATAATTTGATTGGAAAATTAAATCTACTTTTTAGACCTCTAGACCGGGGTTAAATTCGGATATCATTTCCCCAGTGGAGTCGCCAAGCTGTCGCAAGGGGTTTTGCGGTCGCCTGAACGAACCCTCACCGCAGTGGGAAAGAGTGAGGAGTCGCCACCTTAGTTTTGGGGGAAACTAAAGAAAACCATTTGTGAAGATAAATTGAAATAAAACCACTTCAAAATAGAGATCCTAGGCTCGGGGTCCGTAAACGGGTGGGGAAGGTGTTAGGCACCCCAACTCGTCCCTTGATAAGGGTAAGTAGATTTAATTTTGCATTAGTTAGGAGGGCTTGAATGGATATGTTAATCCTTTTGACTAAAGGAACATTTGATTTTTCACTAAATTTGGATCGCCTAGATACATAAGTAAATGAGACAACCTTAGTGAGTTACTGTTGTATGTTAATTTTATTTGAAAGCAATATTTTATTAAAATTTAATTTAAGAATCGGATAAGAACTCTTCTCCGAACTCTTTAATATTTGTTAAAATTCTAAGTTGAGACCGGATAAGAACTCTCCTCCGATCTCTTTTAAATCATTAAAAATTTTGAATTGAGACCGGATAAGAACTCTCCTCCGATCTCTATTTAATGCTTATTAAAATTTTGAGTTGAGACCGGATAAGAACTCTCCTCCGATCTTTATTAAGTATTTATTTAAAATTTTGATTTGAGACCGGATAAGAACTCTCCTCCGATCTCTATTTAATTAAAGTTTTGAGTTGAGAATCGGATAAGAACTCTCTTCCGATCTCTTTTAAATTAACAGGAACCTGAATGGGATCTTTCCGATCTCCCGAATTTTAATTTCAGCTACATGTCATAAGGTCCTAAAGCTAAGGATTCTGGCGTTCTAAGGTGCTGGGGATAAGGCTTCTTTTAACTGATTGATATTTTGTGACTAAATAAGAGAAGCTGGACTAAATTTTGCCGACCTCCCCTAAGGTCACTTTACCAGTACCTATTAATGTCCGATCTATTCTGTTTCATTTACTTTGGTTTTATTCCAGTTTATGGCATCTTGTCGAATTGCCGCTACGCCACCTAATGTTGTAGCTATTTTCCTGACGTGTTATTCAGGCTCTCTCTCTTAAAAGAGACCCTTAAGTTGCAGTTACCTACATTTTACCCAACCACTTACACGCCACTAGGAGCTAGAAAACTTGCATTCAGAAATGACGAAGATTAATAAAATGACGAACTGATCACTAAAGAGATAACTCGAGAGTAACATTCTTTGGAGTTCTTTTGCACAGAATGAACTTGGAGAAAATCGCATATGTAAGAAGAACAAAGAAAGTGTGAAAAGTAAACGTAAACACTTAATAAAACAGCAGTATGAGCTCTTACTTGTAAGGAGCCAAATTTATTGAAATAACTACGAGGTGACAAATAGTGATAAGACAGCGGACTGATGAGCCTGAGGGCTGATGTTCGTCGTGAACTGAAGGATGCTTAGCCAAAATGCAATCAGATTAAGATAAAAACCGAGTGGAATGAAGTTGAGCTTGGATAATGGGAATGAAAACAGAGATGATAAAGGGCTGAAAGTGAGAGTGTGACCAGATAATGAACAAACTGAAAATGTAGAGTTCCAGTATTCAGAATCCTTTTCAAGAAAAAAAAAAAAAAAACTTCAGAAAACTAGTTTCAAAAGTCTTTCTAATCAACACTTCTAAGTAGCAGAATAACAAACTGAATGAAGTTTCACAGTTCTTCCGCTATAATAACTACCTCTCTTTTTTGCCCGTCCCTTGAACAGTTTTTCATGCAGGTATTTATAGGAATCGGGTGCTCCCCGTGAAGGGTCAGGATTTATTTTGAGGGAGATGGAGGGTCAAGATTTTGAAGGACATGATCGGATGCTTGAGAATTAAAGAGAACCAGAATGAACGGCTGAGATTATTCTTCAGAATATTTGTCCTTTTCTTCTTTCAATCTGATGGTCTCAAATCCTCTTGTCCGGAGTGATCTGAGGGCTAAGAGCGAAAGGCGCTGGTCTTGTCGTCTCCTCTCTTGATCCAAGGGCTCCGGGTTCGTCCTAACAAGTGAAATCAACGGTGGAGATTGGGATGTACAGGATCACATGTAATACCGCACCTATCAAGATTGCGGGCGATTCTTAGGCGTGCGGTGGAGATCTCGTCGCCACGCTTTAACTACCTCCTCCGATTCCGACGACGGTTATTTGGGATTTGTCTTATTCTTTTTGCCTTCCGATCCCTCCCCCTTTTCGATCTTCTTGACATGTTCCTATTCCGATCTCTCATGCTGATCTCCCATCTTCCGATCTCTATTCTTCAGATCCCTTAATCAGCCCTGGTCCGGTCGAAGCATTAATTCCTCTCGATTCCCAAGGCCCTCTTCGCTTTCTCGCTAGCAATAAATGCCCGATTTTCCCCTATATATACCCCTGACAGAAGGAACCCCCCTCATTCAATTTTCCTTTCTTGCTTTTTCTTTCTTGTTTTAACTGTTCCGGCAGTAATTCTAGCTACGACTGTGGCTTTTGATCCTTTTCCGATGGACTTCTTTACCCACCGATTGAAAATTTATGATCCCGGTGATCGAATAATTGTGAAAACCTTAACTGATGATGGTGAGAGAACTGAATCGATTGATCGATCTAGGTTGCGGATTTCGATAGTGCCGATCTCGAGTCGCTCAGCTGGAATAATCAGCGAACCGATTTTGGCTGAGTAGATTGCTAATGTTCGGCCGATCCCTGGCGATCGGTCTTCCGAGCTTAGTCGGCTTCTCACCACATTGGGTGTTCCGACAGCGGTTTCCCTCCACATTGGGTGTTCCGACAGCGGGTTGAGCTCCGGCCGCGACACCTCGTGGATCACCATAATGTTGGCTATTGACATAGGCCTCTTTAGATAGGATGTTCCGCTGATCTTTAGAGGTCGGCCTTTTGATGTAATCAGATGTAATCCGATCTTGAGATCCCCAAATGATGTAATCTGTATTCCGATCTCTTGAGATCGCCCAAATGATGTAATCCGATCTTTTGGAAATAAAGATTTTATTTTGTCAATTATTATCTTATTAATTATTTTTCGAGCTCTAATATGATTATCCGATCTGATTCTTTACCTGAATGACACTTATCCGATCTGTAATTCGAAACACCTGGATCTATCGCTCTATAATTAACCGATCTCTTTATGGAATCTTGGGAATATTCGTGAGACGTGTCGTAACAAGTGCGAGTCCCGCTAACCGATGCGTTGCACTGAACCTCGTGAGCATTAAATGCTCTGACGAGTATAAATAGGGGTGGGGATTAGCCATTTGCTCCTGTATGTCATTTTCAATCTCTCGCCACAACCTCAAAGTTCTCTCATTTACTCAAGTTCTTCCGACGCCATCGCACTCCTAAGGGCTTTGATCTTCTTTTTAGTTTAAGTTCTTTATTTCCTTTGAAAATGAGCGGTGCCGAGGGTCAGAGAGCGGCGAGCCCTCCTTCCATTCAGTTCTCGTGGTCGTCTGACGAAGAAGAGGTGGTCGGGCCAAGCGCGCAACCAGAACCTCCTAGGGTCTCCGTTCCAGCTCGGGGGCGGATCGCACCATCAAGGCATGCACCTTCTTCAGGGAGGGAGAATCTTCCCCTGGACGAGCTGCCATCGATCTTGCAAGAATCCGATCTGCAATTGTTTGGCCAGGAGTACAATATTCGTCCTGATTCGTATGAACTTATCCGGTGTCACAGCTATCACCGAGCTGATTACTTCTTTGAATAGAATGACTTAGTTATGGTATATGAGGAACAGTTAAAGGCCGGTCTGCGGTTCCCTTTGGACGATTTCTTCAAGGAGGTCTTAAAATTTCACCGAGTATGCATTGCTCAAGTCCACCCCAACTCGTGGCGGATCTTAGTAGCCTTCCGAGGCCTATGCCGAGCTAAGGGGATCAGACCTACGGCTAAGGTGTTCGCCGAACTGCACAGGCTAACTCGCCGAAAGGACGATGAGCACTGGTTCTTTCAGGCGAAGCCTCATTGTGGGCTCTTTACCGATCTGCCCTCCAGCTTTAAAAATTGGAAGAACCGCTTCTTCATTCTGAGGAGCAAAAATCTGACCTGCTTTGAGGACTTCCCCCGTAGCTGGTGGCACCAAGGGCCCTTGATTCCGAAGCGTATTACCTTGAACCAGGAGGAAAGCCTCATAGTGATGGAACCGAAGAATCAGGCTGCCACTCAAAAGTTCTCCTGTTTAAATGCGGTGACTGCCGAGCTGCACCATTGGACCATACAGCTGATCACCGGCCAAGATCGCGAACTTCCGCTCTCTGACCTCGACATTGGTATTTTCTACATCTCAGATCTCAGGACCTTAGCGATCTCACTGACCTTTTCTTTGTGCAGGTATGGCGGGTGGTGAGGGTTCCAAGAAGCAGAAGAAGGAGAGAGAGATTTCCCGGAAAATAAAGGAGATGAAGCGTTCGGCCCTACTTCAAACACCCGGCCATGAACCTGGAGAGACACGAGGGGACTCGCCTCGACCTTTAGGACCGCCGATCACTGAAGCTATCCGATCTCCTCCTTAACAGGAAGAGCCGCCTCCACCTCCTTCAGTTGCTCCAAGCATAGAAGGGGGTCGTTCTCGACCTCCTACGAGGCCCTCTTCTCGTGGCGCCCAAGTACCGATTACCTCCCTAGAGAACAACCGGACCGTTCGGGAGAACCCCGATTTTGCCAAAGTTTTGGGGTCTTCTATCTGCCTTTGGGAGGATCGAGACAGACTGTCTCCGGACAACCTTGACGATATCCTGACTCGATCCATGAGCCTGAATGTGGAGTGTCTGGTGAACCAGCACATAGTTCGGGAAAAGGCTCATCGCCTGGGTAAGGAGATCGAGAAGAAGAATCAGGAAGTGGCTTCTCTCCGATCCCAACTCCTATCCACTCAGGATTACATATCTCAAGTTGAGGGGCAGGCGAAGTTCTATGAAGACAAGCTAGCCGAACACTCATGTTCGCCGAAAAGGATCGTGCTCTCGGGGAAGTCCAGGCGCTTCGGGCCAACGAAGCTTCTCAAGTCGCTCAACTTATAGAGGAGCTTAAGGCGAAAGACGAAGAAATGGTGACAGGAATAGCAGGTGCTTATGTGAATGCTCACCAGGACCTCTTAGCCGAACTCCAGAAGCATTACCCAGAGGAGGACTTCTCTTGGATGGCCGACCTTGCTCCCGGGGGTGAGGGTGAGGACAGTGAGGAGGAGGGAGAGGGTGAGCGAAATGTAGATCAGGCTGGGGGTGATCTCCCAGCCGAATAACTTGTACAAATTCTGAAATGAAATGAAATGAAATGACTCTTTTGTTCAATGAATGGTTGTGATCGGAACATTTCTAAATTATTAAACACTTGATTGTTTGAGTATCTTGAAAGAACTTGAAAGTGATTATTAACCTAAGTGTGAGAGATCGGAAGACATAGTGAGCATAAGATCAGTAGAGAATCAACATTAATCGGGACCTGATTAAAGTTGGAAATTTGGTGAACCCACTTAAAATCAAGATCATCATTATTTCGGATTGGAATCTTAATTATTCCTGAACTTAAAATGAGAGATCGGCAATAAGACTAGTGACATAAAGATTTAGTATTGACTCAATTTTGTTTGACAGGAGAGATCAGGAATGTAATCGACCGGTCAGGAAATTTGACAATTAGCTTGAGAGATCGGTGAGCGACTTGGCAAGGCCTTAGATGATACGAGGGCTTAGCATTGATTCAATTTTCTGTGAAGAGAGATCGGTAATATGGCAAAGAGAGGTCGGAAATGTAGTTGGCTGGCAAAGGAAAATTTAGTGTCGGATCGGTTTCAAGGTTTATTGATTCGGGATCGCCAAAATATGGTGTCGATTTAACTCCCTAAGGTCACTTTACCAGAACCTATTAATGTCCGATCTATTCTGTTTCGTTTACTTTGGTTTTATTCCACTTTATGGCATCTTGCCGAATTGCCGTTTACGTCAGCCTAATATTGTGGCTATTTTCCTGACGTGTTATTCAGGCTCTCTCTCTTAAAAGAGACCCTTAAGTTGCAGTTACCTACGTTTTACCCAACCACTTACATGCTACTAGGAGCTAGAAAACTTGTATTCAGAAATGACGAAGATTAATAAAATGATGGACTGATCACTAAAGAGATAACTCGAGAGTAACATTCTTTGGGGTTCTTTTGCACAAAATGAACTTGGAGAAAATCGCATATGTAAGAAGAACAAAGAAAGTGCGAAAAGTAAACGTAAACACTTAATAAAATAGCAGAAGATGAGCTCTTACCAGTAGGAGCCAAATTTATTGAAATAACTACGGGTGGCAAATAGTGATAAGACAATGGACTGATCGCCCGAGGGTGATGTTAAATCGTGAATCAAGGGTGCTTAGACAAAATGCAATCAGATTAAGATAAAAACCGAGTGGAATGAAGTTGAGCTTGGAAAATGAAAACAGTGATGATAACTGGCTGAAAGTGAGAGTGTGACCAGATAATGAACAAACTGAAAATGTAGATTACAAGATTACATAATCCTTTTCAAGAAAAAAAACTTCAGAAAACTAGTTTCAAAAGTCTGTCTAATCAACACTTCTAAGTAGCAGAATAACAAACTGAATGAAGATTCACAGTTCTTCCGCTATAATAACTACCTCTCTTTTTTTGCCCGTCCCTTGAACAGTTTTTCATGCAGGTATTTATAGGAATCGGGTGCTCCCCGTGAAGGGTCAGGATTTATTTTGAGGGAGATGGAGGGTTAAGATTTTGAAGGACATGATCGGATGCTTGAGAATTAAAGAGAAACAGAATGAACGGCTGAGATTATTCTTCAGAATATTTGTCCTTTTCTTCTTTCAATTTGACGGTCTCAAATCCTCTTGTCCGGAGCGTCCCGAGGCTAAGAGCGAAAGGCGCTGGTCTTGTCGTCTCCTCTCTTGATCCAAGGGCTCTGGGTTCTTCCTTACAAGTGAAATCAACGGTGGAGATTGGGATGTACAGGACTGTCATGACATACCCTGGCACCTGTCAGCATTGCGGGCGATTCTTAGGCGTGCTGTGGAGATCTCGTCTGCCACGTTTAACTACCTCGGCTTTGACTCTGACGACGGTTATTTGGGATTTGTCTTATTCTTTTTGCCTTCCGATCCCTCCCATGCTCCTATTCTGATCTCTCATGCTGATCCCTCATGTTCCGATCTCTATAATTCCAATCCCTAGAGATCGCCCCAAATGAGGTAATCCGATCTTTTGGAAATAAAAGTCAATTCTCATCTTGTTATTATTGCATTGATTATTTTCCGATCTCTGATGTGTTTATCCGATCTGGTTCCTAACTGAACAACCCTTAACTGATCCACAATTCGAAACATTTATCTTAATATGCCGATCTCTAATTAACCGTTCTCTTTATGGAATTTGAGAGACGTGTCAGAACAGCTGGCGAATCCCGTTAATCGATGCATTGCCTGGGGCATCGTGAGCATTAAATGCTCGAACGAGTATAAATAGGGGCAAAGGGTTAGCCCTATGCTCCTCGTATGTCATTTGATCTCTTGCTCACAACTTCAAAGTTCTCTCGTTTTATCAAGTTCTTCCGACTCCGTTCAAGCTCCGATAAGGGTTTTAATCCTTCATTTAGCTTTAAGTTCTTTGTTTTTCTTAAAAATGAGCGGCGCCAAAGGTCAGAGAGTGGCAAGCCCACCTTCTGTCCATGTTTCATGGTCGTCTGATGAAGAAGAGGTGGTCGGGCCGAGCGCACAACCAGAACCTCTTAGGGTCTCCGCTTTCGGGGCGGATCGCACCATCAAGGCAGGCACCTTCTTCGGGGAGGGAGAATCTTCCTATGGACGAGCTGCCGTCGATCTTGCAAGAATTCGATCTGCAGTCGTTTAGCCAGGAGTACAACATAGAGCCCGATTCATATGAACTTATCCGGTGTCACGGCGATCACCGAGCCGATCACTCCTTTGAAGAGAATGACATGGTGATGGTATACGAGGAACAGTTAAAGGCCGGTCTTCGATTCCCTCTGGACGACTTCTTCAAGGAGGTCCTAAAATTCCACCGAGTGTGCATCGCCCAAATTCACCCTAACTCGTGGCGGATCTTGGTAGCCTTCCGAGGCCTGTGCCGAGCTAAGGGAATCAGACCTACGGCTAAGGTGTTCGCTGAACTGCACAGGCTAACTCGCCGAAAGGACGACGAGCATTGGTTCTTTCAGGCGAAGCCTCATTGCGGGCTCTTCACCGATCTGCCCTCCTCCCTTAAGAATTGGAAGAACCGCTTCTTCATTCTGAGGAGCAAAAATCCGACCTGCTTCGAGGACTTCCCCCGTAGCTAGTGGCACCAGGGGCCTTTGATTCCGAAGCGTATTACCCTGAACAAGGAGGAGAGCCTAATAATGATGGAGCTGAAGAATCAAGCTGCCACTTAAAAGTACTCCTGTTTAGATGCGGTGACTGCCGAGCTGCATCATTGGACGATGGAGTTGATCACGGGCGAAAAGCGTGGGCTTCAGCTCTCTGATCTTGGCATCGGTATTTTCTATTTCTCAGATCTTTGGACCTTAGCGATCTCACTGACCTCTTTTTTGTGTAGGTATGGTGGGTGGTGAAGGTTCCAGGAAGCGGAAGAAGGAGAGAGAGATTTCCCGGAAAATAAAGGAGATGAAGCGTTCGGCACTACTTCAAACACCCGGCCATGAACCTGGGGAGACGCAAGGAGATCTGCCCCGACCTTCGGGGCCGCCGATCACTGAAGCTATCCGATCTCCTCCTCAACAGGAAGAGCCGCCTCCACCTCCTCCAGTTGCTCCAAGCACAGAAGGGGGTCGTTCTCGACCTCCTACGAGGCCCCTTTCTCGTGGCGCCCAAGTACTGATTGCTTCCCTAGAGAACAACCGGACCGTTCGGGAGAACCCTGATTTTGCCAAAGTTTTGGGGTCTTCCATCTGCCTTCGGGAGGATTGGGACAGACTGTCTCCGGACAATCTTGACTACATCCTAACCCGCTCCATGAGTCTGAATGTAGAGTGCCTGGTGAACCAGCACATAGTTCGGGAAAAGGCTTACCGCCTGGGTAAGGAGGCCGAGAAAAAGAGTCAAGAAGTCGAAAGGAAGAGTCAAGAAGTGGCATCCCTCCGATCCCAACTCTCATCCGCTTAAGATTACATATCTCAAATTGAGGGGCGGATGAAGTACTATGAGGATAAGACTACCAGACTCGTGTTCGCCGAAAGGATCGTGCTCTTAGAGAGGTCCAGGCACTCCGGGCCGACGAAGCTGCTCAGGTCGCTCACCTCACTGAGGAGCTTAAGGCAAAAGATGAAGAGATGGTGACAGGAATAGCCGGTGCCTATGTGAACGCTCACAAGGATCTCTTGGCCGAGCTCCAGAAGCGTTACCCAGAGGAGGACTTCTCTTGGATGGCCGACCTGGCTCCCGAAGGCGAGGGTGAGGATAGTGAGGAGGAGGGTGAGGGAGGAGACGGACAAAATGTAGATCAGACTGGGGGTGATCCTCCAGCTGAATGACTTGTACAATTTTTTGAAATGAAATGAAATGCCTCTTTTGTTCAATGGATGATTGTGATCGGAAAATCTCTAAATTGTTTAACACTTGATTGTCTGAGTATATCGAAGTAACTGAAAGAGATTATTAACCTAAGTGTGAGAGATCGGAAAACATAATGAGCATGAGATCGATAGGGAATCAACGTTAATTTTGATTAAAATTGGAAATTTAGTGAACCCACTTAAAATCAAGATCATCATGACATCGGATTGGAGTCTTAATTATTCCTAAACTTAAAATGAGAGATCGGCAATAAGACCAGTGACATAAAGATCTAGTATTGATTCAATTTTGTTTGACAGGAGAGATCGGGAATGTAATCGACCGGTCAGGAAATTTGACAATTGGCTTGAGAGATCGGTAAGCGACTTGGCAAGGCCTTAGATGATACGAGGGCTTAGCATTGATTCAATTTTCTGTGAAGGGAGATCGGTAATGTGGCAAAGAGAGGTCGGAAATGTAGTTGGCTGGTAAAGGAAAATTTAGTGCTGGGGATCGATTTCAAGGTTTATTGATTCTGGGGATCGGCCAAAATATGGTGTCGACATAGTTTAAGCTTCTAAGGCATTCTGCCAAAGAATACATTTCTAGGGTTTTTGCTTTTCTTCATCTTCCATGCTTTTCATTTCTGTTTCTAATACTTGCTGCTGAAATCTTCATCTAGGGTTTTAGAGAAATTTCTTTAAATCTGTCTTTGATTCCAGTTTTATCTTAAGGTTTAATCTATATTCCAGCTTATACCATCTTTGTGCTAGCTAAGTTTTTTAAACTCTTGCATAATATCAAGCATGTTGAGCCTACTGCAGTAATTTTGATTTATGAGAGATTGATGAATTGATGACTGAAATTGGGAATTAACATGATTAGTAACTAATAGCAATGCAATTTTGATGATATATCTACTACCCTATTGGAGTTTGTGGTGTTTCTGATGGAATTGTGATTTCTTACCATTATTGAATTGGGGGAAATTATAGAAATGTGGGGTTAAAGTTTGAATTTGATTTTGAAATTTCACCAGAATCATTTGGGTATAATTATTGTGCTTCATACCAAATTTGGGGTGAAAATACCACTGTTGCTTATTGAACCAAATTTTGCAGAGAAACTGGACTATTTTTAGTTCACATAACAAACCAACCCAGAAAACTCTAAAAATTTACAGGCCTTTTATACCCCATTTCACTAGTTCCTGTGTCAATTTTGGGAGTTGTTTGACATTGTTTGCCTAGTAAACCAAAATTTTACGGCAGACTTGTTCAAATTTAGTTCATATAAGAAATCAATCCAGAAAACTCTGAAGATTTATAGGCTATTTATACCCCATTTCAGTAGTTCCCTTGTCAATTTTGGGGGTCGTTTGATACTGTTCTTTTATCGAACTAAAATTTTGCGACAGACCTAATTAAATTTAGTTTACATAGTAAACCCCCTCAGAAACTCTTGAAATTTTACCAATAGTTAGTCAGTATTGGGTTTCCAGTGTGCACCAAATTTCAGATCAAAATATAGTCGTTTGTGTGGTGAACAAAAATTAGAGCATTTTTTTGGTAAATTGTGTGAGCTGCTAATATCTGTGCTGCATTGATTATGAAATTTGATATTTGAGCTTAATATCATTTCATTAGTTTGTCTTCATTCCAGTTTACTAACTCTTTATTCGGTGTCTATCTCTTATTTTGACCCTAGTGTCACGTCTTATTCCTTGTCGTTCTTGATCATTTTGTTTAAAATTTGTGAGTTTTTGAATTGCCATTGGTATCTTAGTTCCAAAGGAACCAAGCAAGAAGAAGTGAGTGGCAAAAGGCTTGAGGGTGTGAGTGCATTAGAGGGTAAAAGCCATCTATTTGTGTGAAACACCTAGAGAAGGTTAGCCATTTCCTACTAACTTGATTTCTTACAGCTCAAAATCATGTAAAATGAAACTGGTAGTAGTGGGGAGAGAGTCCTAGTTGCTGAAGCTATCTATAGGGACGTCGTGGCTGCACAATTTGAGAGGCTGACCTTGGGCATGAATACATTGAGGGATGACATGAATAGGATTTTGGAAGAGATGAGAAGGGATAGGGAAGAGAGAGCAAAGGGTAGAGATGATGCTAGGGACAGAAGGAAAGAAGTGAGAAATATAGGGGAACCAAGAGTGGAGAACCTTGAGGGTGAAGTGCATGTTGAGGAAGAGTTTAAGGAAGAGATAGAAGAAGAATTTGAGGTTGGGAACTACAACAATGGTGGTAGGGGTTATAGACCACCTAGGGGCAGGGGAGCTAGAGGTAGAGAGGAGGTAGGTTGCCTAGATTTGGGGAGTATAGATATGGTGATTATGGATATGGAGGCCCAGAAGAGAGGGTAGACACTAATGTGTGTATTATTAAGATGAAAATTCCTCCCTTTCATGGGAAGGAGAATCCAGATGCTTACATGGAATGGGAAAGGCAAGTTGAGCTAATTTTTTAGTGTCATAACTATACTGAAGAAAAGAAGGTGAAGCTTGTATCCGTAGAGCTTAAGGAGTATGCTATAGTGTGGTAGGACCAATTGATGGTTAGGAGAAGGACTTTAGGTCTTAGACCTATTGCTTCTTGGGAGGCTATGAAAGAAGCAATGAGGGAGAGATTTGTTCCCCAACACTACTTTAGGGAACTCCACCAAAGGTTGCAAAGGATGACACAAGGTGGGAAGAGTGTAGAGGAGTACTATAAGGCAATGGAGATAGCCTTAGCAAGGGCACAATTAGATGAACCTCCAGAGGCTACTATGGCACGTCTCCTCACTGGTCTTAACATGGAGATTGCACATGTTGTTGAGTAGCACTCTTACACTAATTTAACTGAGTTGGTGCACATAGCCATTAAAGTATAAAAACAATTGAAGATAAAGAGAGCTTTGAAGTATGGTAGTGGTGTCCATTCAGCTCTAAAGGCCCCTTGGAAACCAAATGTAGATAAGACTTCTAAGGGTGAGAAAGAAATTCCTAAGTTTAGAAAAGAAGAGTAGAAGGGGAAAGAAAAGATAGAAAGTTAAGATAAGGAGATGGGGGGTACTGCCACTACTAGGACTAGAGATGTGAAGTGTTTTAAGTGTTTGGGATATGGGCATTATGATTCCCAATGTTCTAACATGAGAGTCATGGTGATTAGGGAAGATGGGGAGGTAGAGTGAGGAAGAAAATGAATCGGAACCTTTGATGTTAGTTGAGGGGAATGAAAATGAAGAGGATGTGAACGTTGAAGAGCCATCCGATGGGTATGACTTTGCATTGGTTACCATGAGGACCTTGAGTGCTCAACCTATTACGGATGGTGATGAGTTGCAAAGGGAAAACATCTTTCATACTAGGTGTGTGGTGAAGGAGAAATTATGTAGCATGATTATAGATGGGGGTAGTTGTTGCAATGTGGCTAGTTCTTTACTTGTGGAGAAATTAGGATTGCCTACCCTTAAGCATCCTAAACCTTATGGGTTACAATGGCTAAATGATTACAACAAAGTGAAGGTAACTAAGTAAGTAGTGGTACCTTTCACTATAGGGAGCTACCATAATGAGGTCTTATGTGATGTAGTGCCCATGATAGCTACACATGTCTTGCTAGGTAGGCCATGGCAGTATGCTAGGTATGTGATTCATGATGGGAGGAAGAATCACTACAATTTGAAGAAAGATAGCCGCACACATGCCTTGGTGCCCTTGTCACCATCACAAGCACATGAAGACCAAATGAGAATATTGAGGGCTGTTGAGGAGAGAAAAGAGAGTTGGAGAGAAAAATTAAGAGAGGCCGAGCACAAGAGTGAAGAAAGTAAAGAAAAGAGTGATGGGAAAGAGAAAAAGAAAGAAGTGAAAGAAAAGAAAGTGAGTGTAATGGAAAAGAGAGAGGGCTCGAGATAAAAGGAGAGAAGAGAGAAAAAGATGAGCTTGTATGTTGGGGGAAGGGAATTGAGAGGAGCTTTGAGGGGTGGGATGCCATTGTGCATTCTCATGTATAGGGAGAATTATTTAAATGTTTCTGACCTTGACCCCAATCTTCCTTCTTCTGTTGTGTCTCTTTTGCAGGAATACCAAGATGTGTTTCCGGATGAGACACCTTCAGATTTACCACCTATTAGGGGTATTGAACACAAACTATATTTCATTCCTGGTGCTCAAATTCCTAATAGACCAGCCTATAGGAGTAGTCCAGCTGAGACTAAGGAGCTTCAAAGATAAGTATATGAGCTTTTGGCTAAGGGACATGTCCATGAGAGCATGAGTCCTTGTGCGGTTCCTTTTTTGCTTGTGCCAAAGAAGGATGGAACATATAGGATGTGCGTGGATTGTAGAGCTGTGAATAAAATAACTGTAAAGTATCGCCACCCTATTCCTAGATTGGATGATTTGTTGGATGAATCGCATGGTACTTTCTTTTTTAGTAAGATTGATTTAAAGAGCAGTTATCATCAAATTAGAATGAGAGTTGGTGATGAATGGAAAACTGCCTTCAAAACAAAACATGGCTTATATGAGTGGCTAGTGATGCCTTTTGGTCTCTCTAATGCCCTTAGTACTTTCATGAGGCTTATGAATCATGTTATGAGAGCTTTTATTAGACAGTTTATTATTGTCTACTTTGATGATATTCTTGTCTATAGCAAAAACATTGATGATCATTTGCATCATTTGAAACTTGTGTTTGATGTGTTGAGAAAAAAAAAATTATATGCAAATGTGAAAAAGTGTTCTTTTTACTTAGAAAGAATTGTGTTTTTGGGATTTGTTGTGAGTAGTAAAGGTGTTGAAGTAGATGATGAAAAGGTTAAGGCAATCAGAGATTGGCCAACACCTAAAAATGCATCTGAAGTTAGGAGCTTTCATGGATTAACAAGTTTTTATAGGAGATTTGTACCTAACTTTAGTACATTGGTTGCTCCATTAAATGAACTTGTCAAAAAGAATGTGACATTTGTTTGGGGGTAAAGAACATGAACATGCATTTGCCATGCTTAAAGAGAAATTGTGTTCTGCACCTTTATTAATTTTGCCTAATTTTGATAAGACATTTGAGATTGAATGTGATGCATCAGGTGTAGGGATTGGAGTTGTTCTCATGCAAGAGAAATGTCCAATTGCTTACTTTAGTGAAAAGTTGCATGGTGCCACATTGAATTATTCTACATATGACAAAGAATTGTATGCATTAGTTAGGGCATTAGAGACATGGCAACATTATCTATGGCCTAAGGAATTTGTCATACATTCTGATCATGAGTCTTTGAAGTATACAAAAGCCAACATAAGTTGAGTAGGAGACATTTTAAATGGGTAGAATTTATAGAGTCTTTTCGTTATGTTGTGAAATATAAGTAGGGCAAAGAGATTGTGGTAGCTGATGCACTCTCCTGCAGGTATAATCTTCTTACTACTCTTGATTCTAAATTATTAGGATTTGAGTATGTTAAAGAATTATATGAGCATGATGATGACATTACTGCCATACTCCATGCATGTGAGAAATCTGCATTCCAAAAGTACTTTAGGCATGATGGATATTTGTTTAAAAAAAATAGATTGTGTGTGCCTAAAAGTTCTTTGAGGGAATTGCTCGTAAATGAGAGTCATAGTGGAGGCCTTATGGGGCATTTTGGTGCTGCCAAAACACTAGATGTCCTTAGGGAGCATTTTTTTAGGCCCCACATGAGAAAAGATGTTGAGAGACTATATGCTATATGTGAGACTTGCAAGAGAGCAAAGTCTATGGTGATGCCTTATGGGCTATACACACCTCTTCTTGTGCCTAAGCATCCTTGGGTTGATTTGTCCATGGACTTTGTCTTGGGATTGCCTAGGTCACAAAGGGGTCATGATTCAATTTTTGTTATTGTGGATAGGTTTTCAAAAATGGCTCATTTTATCCCATGTCACAAAAATGATGATGCTACATATGTTGCTAATCTATTCTTTAAGGAGGTTGTTAGGTTACATGGTATACCTAGAACCATTGTGAGTGATAGGGATATCAAGTTCTTGAGTCATTTTTGGAAGGTTCTTTGGGGAAAATTGGGAATTAAGTTACTTTTCTCTACTACTTGCCATCCCCAAACTGATGGCCAAACGGAAGTAGTGAATAGGACCTTAGTCACACTTTTGAGAGGCTTAGTGAAACAAAATTTAAAGTCTTGGGAGGAATGCATACCATACATAGAATTTGCATATAATAGGGTTGTGCATTCATCTAGTGGATACTCTCCTTTTGAGATTGTTTATGGTTTTAATCCACTTACTCCCTTGGATTTGTTACCATTGCCTATTGATCATGTTGCTTCATTAGATGGTGAGAGAAAGGCTTAAATGGTTAAAAAGATGCATGAACAAGCTAGGTTGCATCTAGAAAAAAAAAAAAAAGAGCAATATGCATTGTTAGTAGTATGCCCTAGAGCATATCATTTAGCATGTATCTTTTACATATTTTTATTAATAAAAGGCATTTTCACTTTTTGGTTTACATAATATATTTATGTGTAATAGAAAATGTCCATTGATATTTTGTTAGAAATATTATTCTTAAGTTGTTAAGAATATGAGTGACAATATTTCTAGCACAAAGTATCATAAATAGGTTCACAATCGAGGATACTTCATAATAAGGACATGACTTATCCAGAAAGATTGTATTCATGTTTGTTACCAAGTTATTTATATGAGATATAAATAAGATGGAATGGTGAGTCTCATGCCATATAACAAACATGATAGGCACTTATAAATGATAAGTAGGCCGAACCAGTGACACTAATGACAAGCACATGGAGTTTACTCTTGTCAATGTTTTCTCATAAATCATATCAGTGCATATAATCTTTAGACCTGAGATAGCACAGTTATCTTGTATATAGGTAGTTTGAGTTTGATACTGCTTTCATACTTGTACTATGTATGGGTATATGGGCATGTGTTGGCTCCTACTAGTTATATATGGAGGTAGGTGTTGATCAAGATGGAATCTATTTCTCTAAGTAAATAGAGATAAAATCCTATGTTCATTTAATTGTTTTTGATGTTTCAAGTTCCTGGCCAGGACAGATAGATTTATTCATAAAAGAGTTTCTGATGAGAAAATCTTTTTAATCAAGAACTGAAATTAAAAGAGAACATATTCATAGCAAATGGAGTTTGACATAAACCATGACTCGAGCTTGAGTTGGGATTTTGTAACAAGAGATTCTAGTGCATGGTAACATATGATTATAGGTTCATTTAAGGTAAACCTTATTACTAATTGGGTGGCCATGGCATGCTATGCTAGGTGTTAACCATGGTCTATGAGGTTCATAAAATGATTTAGAGAAATCATTTATTGTAAGAAAGAGTTCTGATGATATTAAGAGTTGATATCATGTCTCATTGCCAATTAGTGATGAGCCTAGTAAGTCACACACATACACAAGTTATCACCTATTTAAATATGATTTAATTAATTAATTAAAGAGTTTAATTGATTAATTAAATAGGTTTGGTTTGCAATTAAATTGCAAAGTCCCTAGCATGACTTGAAACCAAATCTAGTTTATTGGATGTATAGTATAAGTTAAATTTATATTTAAAGTGTTTAAATATGAATTTAATTAATGATAAATTAATTAATAGAGATTAATTAATTAATTTATATTTGATATAAATTGATTAGAAGAAGAAAAATAATTATTTTGGGTTGAGAACTCAAAATTAAGACACAGGGGCATTTTGGTCATTTCACAGTGTGACACATGGCACCATGAGATGGTGACACGTGGGATTACACATAAGCTTGCCAAATGTTTTTTTAATCATGTAAGATGATTAAAATCAAGATTAAATATAGGTTTGACACTTGGCACAATGTGATTGGGTCACTTAAACCTAGAGCTAATCAAAGGGTGACATGTGGCAAGGGTTTAATGTGTTAACCTAGCTATTTAAGTGTTGTTATGAAAAGAAAAGCAACCAGCAGCCACTCCTCTCCTTTGTCACGCCACTTTGAGGCTTTTCATCTATTCTTCTTCATCTCTCATCAATTCAAAGGGATTAGCCATCAATCTCTTGAATTAAGAACATTAGAAATTGTTTCTAGTGTCCTGTTTATATCTCTAATCTCTTAAAAGGCAGAACTTGAATTTCTAATTAACAGAAAAAGCTTTAGAAGCTGTTCAAGAGCTACCATAGGTGTTATTGGTGTGGACAAGCTAGAGGGACAACATCTGGTGTCCTGAAGAGGAATCTCAAAGGCGCAGACACGCTGCAGTGCATCAAGAGGTTAGTGTAATCGTTCTTGATTTAATCTAGGGTTCTAAAATTAATCTGATTAATTTTAAAATCTTAAATGGCAAATACAGATCCAAAAACATATTAAAAGAGTTTTAATATGTTGTTTATCATTGAAATCAAATAGATAAAAATAAATCTTGCATGATGCATGTGACCCTAGGTGAAAATTTTTGAATTCAATGGTATAAACTTGTGTTTTTCACGCTTCCGTTTCTTCAATTGGTATCAGAGCCACTATATTTGCCATTTAGATTGTTGATTATATAATTTAATTGTGTGTTTGATCATGAGATCAAAAGATTATTGCTGGTTGCAAAGCAAGGTGGCGGCATACTTGAAAAAAGACCATCAATGGTGCGCATGGTTTGGCTACCATGGGTGGTTCAAGGTTTGGCTTTTAATTCTGCAATTGTTGTATGATCTAAGGCCTATTCGTTGACTAATTAAAGTGTTTAATTAGTACTTTTAATCACACAATTAAATTATGATTCAAACCAGAATTTTAAAAATTGTTTGAATGTGATTCAAATCTGAATTTTAAAAGTTATTTGAATGTGATTCAAATCTGAATATTTAAAGTTGTTTGAATCATATTTAAATCTGATTTTTTAAATTCGATTGAATAAAATTCAGATATGATTTTTTTAAAAAAATGTTTGAATGTGATTCAAATATGATTTTTTAAAAAATGTTTGAATGTGATTCAAATCTGAATTTTTAAAGTTGTTTGAATGTGATTCAAATCTGAATTTTTAAATTTGTTTGAATGAGATTCAAATCTGAATTTTTAAATTTATTTGAATCATATTCAAATCTAGATTCTTAAGTTGAATATGAGATATTCAATTTAATCTAAGTATGTATGTTTTATTTAATTGTTAAATAGTGATATGCATGATGGATGATCATGGATTATAAAAGACCAATGTGATTGGATTTATTTCTTTTATGTTTCTTTGGGATTGTAAATTAATTAATTTATTTTAATTTATTTTGGGCATGTATTATTAAGTTGGTAATAATTTTTGGGTTGTAATTTCATTTATTTAAGTTCTTGTAAATTCGCCATGGTATGCCAAGGATTACTATGTAATATTGGATTGCAAGAAGTTCAAGGAGGTCAAGAGCATTGGTGGGACCAGTGGGAGGAATTCAAGATCAAGTGTTGATTATGTACTCCTTCAGCAACTCTTGTAAAATGAATGAATGAATGAAATACACCTAGGAATGCCCTGATTCAATTCTTGGTGGCTCAGAATTGAATCCCTTAGAAAGTCCATGATCATACCACATTTATTGCTTATCCATGAATACATGAGATGTATGGGAATGTATGCTATTATATGATATATGCATGCTAATTGGATAATGTGCAAAGTGAGACCTTAATAGTAATTAGAATGACCATAAAATCTTCCAAACAAATGATTAAGTTGGAAATGCTATAATTAAAGTAATTATAACATAGGCCCTCCATTGGGGCAATTATTTTAAGAAATTTTAAATAGTTGCATGAGATGTAATTAATTTAAGAGATTTTCTTAAGAATAATTGTTAAGCATGAGATGTTGTAAATATGTAAATGGTTTAGTGGCCAATATTGGATGTACCTGAGGACATTAAAATTATTTGCATAATTACTGACTCAATGGGATCAACTTAACTAATGCAAGATAAGTCAATAATGGATGTACCTGAGATTTTGAGCATTAGGGGCAAGGTAAAGGATTGAACCTCACATGAGATGTGATGGGCAAGGAGTTGCTCACTTATAGTTTATTGTAATTCTAATAATGGATGTACCTGAGGATGATCAATAGAATTATAAGAATTCAATCACCCACTAGAAATCTATCCAACTAGGATTTCCGTTTTCTACTTTGGAAGTGTAGGATTCGCTAAGTTAGTGGGAGGAGCAATTTGATTAAAAGACCATAATTATTTTGGTTAATTACATGATACATTTACTAATTAATCTGGTTATTTTCTGCAGTTAATTTTCTGATAAAAATGAGCACAAAACAACCACCACCATCTAATATCCTTGCAAGCATACTTGATCCCAATAGGTTGACAGGACCTAATCTGTCTGATTGGCTAAGAAATTTGAAACTTGTCCTGAACCTTGAACATATAGGATATGTTCTAGATTCAAATGTTCCTGGTCCCTTACCTCCAGAGGCCACACAAGAGAAACATGAAACTTTGGACAAATGGAAGGAGCATGATATGAGAGCTAAGTGTTACATGCTTGCTTCCATGAGTAATGAGTTACAGAAGCAACATGAGAACATGCAGAGTGCGAGTGAGATCCTCCTTCACCTACAAGAGTTATATGGTGAGCACAGCAGGAATGCTAGGTATGAGATATCTAGACAGCTATTCCGTATGAGGATGTCTGAGGGACAGAATGTTGGGGATCATGTCCACAAGATGATTTGGCTGATTGAGCAGTTGGAACATCTTGACTTCAACATGGATTTCCAACTATATACGGATTTGATCCTTCAGTCCCTTCCTGAGTCTTTTGGGAATTTTGTGACAAATTTCCATATGACTAAATAGGAATGCACCTTAGCTGGTTTACTCAACATGCTGGTTATTGCCTAAAAGAATATGCCAGGCAATAAAGGAAAAGAGGTAGCTTTGGTTGCATCTTCTTCTGCTGGAAAGTCCAACAAGAAGAAGGGCAATAAGAAAAAGAAACCTCAGATTCCTGGTCCTTCCAAGAAAATAGCTAAACAGAAAAGGAAGACTAAAGCTGATGGAGGCAAAGGAAAGTGTTTCCACTGCCAAAAGGATGGGCATTGGAAAAGGAACTGCCCAGAGTATCTTGCTTCTCTGAAGGACAAGAAGGATACACCTTCGGAAGGTATGTCCATATCTTATTATTTAGATTCTGATGATACTCATAGTTCATCTACAGCTTGGGTTTTAGATACCGGTGCCAGTTCTCATATTTCTAATGATATGCAAGAACTAGCAAACAGTAGCAGCTTGCGTTCTCAATATATTAGAGTCCGGATTGGCAATGGTTCAACTGTTGAAGCTTTAGCCATAGGATCTAAATCTTTTTACATGTTTGGACATGTTTTGTGTTTGGATAATATTTTATATGTACCTAATGCTTTTAAGAACATCATTTCTATATCTAATTTGACTAGAAATGGCTATGAATTTCAGTTCACAGATGATGTTTGCAATATTTATTTTGGAAATAAATATGTTGGTTCGGGTTATATGAATGATGGTCTTTATTATTTGGATAATAATGACAACACAAATTGAATCCAAGTGATCTAAAAGAATGCAATGCCATGGTGAAAACCAACTCAAGTTCAAAATATATTTGGCACTTAAGGTTATGTCATATTGCAGAAGATAGGATTGCAAAACTGGAGAAAATGGGGATTTTATCCTCATTGGGCTCTGAGCCTACTCTAACTTGTGAATCTTGCCTTCAGGGCAAAATGACTAGATCACCCTTTGTTGGAAAAGGGCTAAGAGCTGAAAATATTTTGGAGCTAATACATAGTGATGTATGTGGTCCATTTAAAGAAATGGCTAGAGGGGGCTTTCATTATTTTATTACCTTTACTGATGATAAATCAAGATTTGGGTATTTGTATTTGATGAAATACAAACATGAATCCTTTGAAAAGTTTAAGGAATTTAAATCTGAAGTAGAAAATCAAACAGGAAAGAGTATTAAAGCTCTTCGATCAGATCATGGAGGTGAATATTTGAGTACTGAATTTGACGAATACTTGAGAGAGCATGGCATTGTTTCTCAACTGACTCCTCCAGGAATGCCACAGCTGAATGGTGTATCTGAAAGGAGAAATCGTACCCTATTGGATATGGTACGTAGTATGATGAGCTATACTGATATGCCAATCTTCTTTTGGGGATTTGCATTAGAATCAGCTTTGTATATTCTGAATAGGATTCCATCAAAATCAGTTTCTTCCTCACCTTATGAGATATGGCATGGAAGAAAACCAAGTCTTAACCATGTTAAGATTTGGGGCTGTCTAGCTTATATCAAAAAGCTGAACACTGATAAATTGGAGACCAGATCAGAAAAAGGTCAACTTGTTGCATATCCAAAAGATAGTTTTGGATATTATTTTTATTTACCTACTTCACAAAAGGTTGTGATAAGTAGAGATGCCATAATTCTTGAACAACAGTTTGTTCAAGAAGGAGGCAAAGGAAGGCAAATTGAGTTAGAATTGGAGAATTCTGACCAACTAACAGATCAGATGGATATAGATTCATCTAGTCAACCTATACCCGTTGATGAAACATCTACAGCTATTCCTCGTAGAACAACCAGGGTATCTCACCCACCAGTGAGATATGGTTTTCTTCATGAAGAAGAACAAGAATTGTCTACTCATGAAGAAATAGATCATGGAGATGATCCACTTACCTATGAAGAAGCTATATCAGATATAGACTCTTCAAAATGGATTGATGCTATGAAATCCGAAATTGATTCCATGTATAAGAATCAAGTTTGGGATCTTGTTGACCCACCTGAAGGTATTGTACCTATAGGGAACAAATGGGTTTTCAAGAAGAAAATTGGTTCTGATGGAAAGGTAGAGACCTATAAGGCAAGGCTAGTAGCAAAAGGGTTTCGCCAAAGGCAAGGAATCGACTATGAGGAGACTTTCTTGCCTGTTTCCATGCTTAAATCAATTAGGATTTTATTAGCAATAGCTGCATACTATGATTATGAGATTTGGCAGATGGATGTCAAAACAGCTTTTCTCAATGGATACATTGAAGAAAACATTTTCATGGAACAACCTAGGTGTTTTGAATCCCAAGATGGTTCCAAGGTATGTAAGCTAAAGTGATCTATTTATGGGTTGAAATAAGCTTCGAGGAGTTGGAACATCCATTTTGATGAAGCCATTAAATCCTTTGGTTTTATCAAAAATGAGGATGAGCCATGTGTATATCAGAAGGTTAGTGACAGTGCTATCACTTTCCTTGTCTTATATGTGGATGACATACTGTTGATGGGTAATGACACAGGTATGTTGACGACTATAAAGGTATGGTTGTCAAATACATTCTCCATGAAAGACTTAGGGGAGGTAACCTATATTCTTGGGATTTGCATTTATAGAGATAGAGCAAAAAGAATAATTGGTTTATCCCAAAGTCTATACTTGGAAAAGGTGTTAAAGAGGTTTAACATGCTTGATTCCAAGAGAGGATTGTTACCAGTGAGACATGGTATCCATCTTTCTAAAGAGATGTCTCCAAAGACACCTGAAGAAAGAGATAAGATGGCCAGGATTCCATATGCTTCGGCTATTGGAAGTTTAATGTATGCAATGTTGTGTACTAGGTCGGATATCGCATATGCTGTTAGTTTGACTAGCAGGTATCAATCCAATCCAGGTTTGGAACACTGGATAGCTGTCCAGAATATCCTTAAGTACTTGAGAAGAACTAAGGATTTATTCTTGATTTATGGAGGTGGAGACTTGCAATTGGATGGTTATACTGATTCCGATTTCCAATCAGATATCGATGATAGAAAGTCTACCCCTGGATATGTGTTCATTTGTAATGGGGGTGCAGTCAGTTGGAAGAGTTCCAAATAGAGCACGACTGCAGATTCCACTACAGAGGCAGAGTATATTGTTGCATCAGATGCTGCAAAGGAAGCTGTTTGGATAAAGAAGTTCATTACAGAACTTATAGTAGTTCCTTTCATTGAGTCAGCAGTTCCACTACACTGACACAATAATGGAGCAGCCATACAGGCTAAGGAACCAAGGTCTCACCAGAAATCCAAACACATAGAAAGGCGCTACCACATTATCAGAGAAATAGTTGGGCGAGGCGATGTAGCCATGCAGAAAATAGCATCAGCTGAAAATCCAGCTGATCCATTCACTAAGCCTATGTCACAGACTCAGTTAGACCGACATCTTGAGAAGATAGGTCTAAGATATTGTAATGAATGGCTCTAGTGCTAGTGGGAGATTGTTAGTAGTATGCCCTAGAGCTTATCATTTAGTACGTATCTTGTACATATTTTTATTAATAAAAGGCATTTCCACTTTTTCGTTTACATAATATATTTATGTGTAATAGAAAAGGTCCATTGATATTTTGTTAGAAATATTATTCTTAAGTTGTTAAGAATATGAGTGACAATATTTCTAGCACAAAGTATCATAAATAGGTTCACAATCGAGGATACTTCATAATAAGGACATGACTTATCTAGAAAGATTGTATTCATGTTTGTTCCCAAGTTATTTATATGAGATATAAATAAGATGGAATGGTGAGTCTCATGCCATATAACAAACATGATAGGCACTTATAAATGATAAGTAGGCCGAACCAGTGACACTTATGACAAGCACATGGAGTTTACTCTTGTCAATATTTTGTCATAAATCATATCAGTGCATATAATCTTTAGACCTGAAATAGCACGGTTATCTTGTATATAGGTAGTTTGACTTTGATACTGCTTTCATACTTGTACTATGTATGGGTATATGGGCATGTGTTGGCTCCTACTAGTTATATATGGAGGTAGGTGTTGATCAAGATGGAATCTGTTTCTCTAAGTAAATAGAGATAAAATCCTATGTTCATTTAATTGTTCTTCATGTTTCAAGTTCCTGGCCAGGACAGATAGATTTATTCAGAAAAGAGTTTCTGATGAGAAAATTTTTTAATCAAGAACTGGAATTAAAAGAGAACATAATATTCATAGCAAATGGAGTTTGACATAAACCATGACTCCAGCTTGAGTTGGGATTTTGTAACAGAGAGATTCTAGTGCATGGTAACATATAATTATAGGTTCATTTAAGGTAAACCTTATTACTAATTGGGTGGCCATGGCATGCTATGCTAGGTGTTAACCATGGTCTATGAGGTTCATAAAATGATTTAGAGAAATCATTTATGGTAAGAAAGAGTTCTGATGATATTAAGAGTTGATATCATGTCTCATTGCCAATTAGTGATGAGCCTAGTAAGTCACACACATACACAAGTTATCACCTATTTAAATATGATTTAATTAAGTAACTAAAGAGTTTAATTGATTAATTAAATAGGTTTGGTTTGCAATTAAATTGCAAAGTCCCTAGCATGACTTGAAACCAAATCTAGATTATTGGATGTATAGTATAAGTTAAATTTATATTTAAAGTATTTAAATATGAATTTAATTAATGAGAAATTAATTAATAGAGATTAATTAATTAATTTATATTTGATATAAATTGATTAGAAGAAGAAAAATAATTATTTTGGGTTAAGAACTCAAAATTAACACAGAGGGGCATTTTGGTCATTTCACAGTGTGACACGTGACACCATGAGATGGTGACACATGGGATTGCACATAAGCTTGCCAAATGTTTTTTAATCATGTAAGATGATTAAAATCAAGATTAAATATAGGTTTGACACTTGGCACAATGTGATTGGGTCACTTAAACCTAGAGCTAATCAAAGGGTGACATGTGGCAAGGGTTTAATGTGTTAACCTAGCTATTTAAGTGTTGTTATGAAAAGAAAAGCAACTAGCAGCCACTCCTCTCCTTTGTCACGCCACTTTGAGGCTTTTCATCTATTCTTCTTCATCTCTCATCAATTCAAAGAGATTAGCCATCAATCTCTTGAATTAAGAACATTAGAAATTGTTTCTAGTGTCCTGTTTACATCTCTAATCTCTTAAAAGGCAGAACTTGAATTTCTAATTAATAGAAAAAGCTTTAGAAGCTGTTCAAGGGCTGCCATAGGTGTTCTTGGTGTGGACAAGCTAGAGGGACAACATCTGGTGTCCTGAAGACGAATCTCAAAGGCGCAGACACGCTGTAGTGCATCAAGAGGTTAGTGTAATCGTTCTTGATTTAATCTAGGGTTCTAAAATTAATCTGATCAATTTTAAAATCTTGAATGGAAAATACAGATCCAAAAACATATTAAAAGAGTTTTAATATGTTGTTTATCATTGAAATCAAATAGATAAAAATAAATCTTGCATGATGCATGTGACCCTAGGTGAAAATTTTTGAATTCAATGGTATAAACTTGTATTTTTCACGCTTCCGTTCCTTCATGCATCTCATGCTAATAAGGGGTGAAAGCCTATGATTTTTGAACAAGGTGACTTGGTATGGATCCATTTTAGAAAGGAAAGGTTACCTAACCAAAGGAAATCTAAGTTGCATCCTAGAAGTGATGGCCGTTTTCAAATGCTTGAAAGAATTAACAATAATGCTTATAAGATAGAATTGCCTAGTGATTATGGTGTTAGTAATACTTTTAATGTAACTTATCTTACTCCTTTCCTTGGTGCAAAAACAAATTCAAAGACAAATTCTTTTCAAGTGGGAGAGGATGATGAGGATCATCATGGAGCACCACCACCCTTCAAAGGGGCAATCACTAGGGCGAGAGCTAAACAACTTCAAAGCATGCTCATGGACCATAAAAGGGTTTTTGACTTAGAAGGGGAGCTGTATAAGGAAGGCCTAGCTTGCTTGCTCCAAGAATCTAAGTGGATCACTATGTGCCAAGTTGGAGCTTCCATTGCCACATCACTAGCCACATCACCGACCACGTCACCAGCCACTTTGGACATGCTTTATGCCACCTTGGAGTCCACTTGGTAGCCACCTAGGTGTTTGTAGGGTTCACACCATGTGGAGGGAGCTCATTGGTTCATTTGAATTAAAAAGAGCTACTTTTTAACCAAGTGGGCCCCAATATTCTGCCACAAAGAGGGACTAATTACTGCCACCTTCTGCCCTTTTGTAATTAATGTTGTTGCCATCTTTTGCCTTTATAATTAATACACTTACTATTCTTATTAGGATAGCCAACATGGCACAATTATTTGTAACTTTTGCCTTAACATTTTTAGCTTATGTTTCTGTAACCCTAGGTTTATAAGGAAGAGAATACCATCTTCTTCCTTTAGTTTTTATTTCTGCTGTACATGAGAGCCTCCCTTAGAGAGAGTTTGAGTTTTCTTTCTTGCTAGTTTCTAGAAGAACTAGAACTTAAGCAACTTGATCACTTGCCTATTTTACTTGATGATCAATGTAATCTCCCACAAGTTGGGTTATTGTGTTGACACTTGATCTGTTCCTCTTTGAAATATATATTCTGGTGCTTCTTTTTCCATAGAGGTTGCATCTTATTTTGTTGAAAGAAAACTTGTTTTGGCGTTGATGATTCTTGGGTTCCATTAGAGGTCTGCATCCTTAGGCAATGTTGATTTGGATGCCTATCACAATGATTGCAGATTCCACTATAGAGGCTAAGTATATTGCTACATTTGATGCTACAAATAAAGCTGTTTGGATAAAAAAGTTCATTACAGTCTCACCAAAAGTCCAAAAACAAGAAAGGCGTTATCATATTATCAGAGAAATAGTTTATAGAGGCGATATAGCCATACAGAAGACAGCTTTAGTTGAGAACCAAGCTGATCCATTCACTAAAGCCATGACACAAAATTAGTTAGATTGATATTTTGAGAAGATGGGTTTAAGATTTTGTAATAACCTCTAGTGCAAGTGGGAGATTGTTAGTAGTATGCCTTAGAGCATATCTTGAAATTTTTATCTTGTAAATGTTTATGCCCTTTAATGGCATATATCTTTTTGTTTTAATTTTAAATGGTTTAAATTTAATTGAAAATATATCCTTTAGTAACTTGTTAGATGTTTCATTCCTAAAGTGTTAAGAACATAAGTGACGAAATATTTTGGTACAAGTACTACAAATTATGGTTTACAGTTTTGGATACTTCAAAGGATAAGATTTATCCATATAAACTGTCATTTTATTTGCTCCTATCGATTAGTCTGAGATACTAATAATATGGAATTGTGAGTCTCGAAACATATAATGAACAAAATGGGCACCTGTTAAATAAGTAGGCCAAACCAATGACGTAAGATGATATGTATATGGAGTTTACTCTCGTCAATACATATCATCCAGAACATAATAGTGCATATAATTTCTTAACCTGAGATGACACTGTTATCTTATATATAGGTGGTGTGAGTTTGAAACTGCTTTCATGCTTATACTAAGTATGAGTATACAAGCATGTGTTGACTCTGACTAGTTATATATGGAGATAGGCATTTAGTCAAGATGGGATCCATTACCCTAAGTAAATAGGGATAAAATCCTATGTCCATTTAAATTGTTCTTGATAAGTTAAGTTCCTGACCGGGACAAATAGACTTAGTTAAAAAAATGTTTTTGATTGGAAAGTCTTATTAATCAAGAATTAGAATTAAAATGGGGACATATGATACTAAGCAATAAGAGTTTGACATAAACCATGACTCTAGTTAGAATCGAGATTTTGTAATGAAGAGATTTTAGTGCATGGTATGATCAATGTTCATGAAATAAGAATTAATTCATAACTAATTGGATAGTCATGGTACACTATACTAGGTGTCAACCATGATTTATGAGAACTAAAAGTGAAAAGGAAATTTCACTTTAAGTATGGAATAGTTCCAATGATATTAAAGAGTTAATATTATTCTCATTACCAATTAGTAATAAACCTAGGAAGTCACACACAGAAGGAACAACATGATCAAAGTAAAATTAATTTGATTAATTAATTAAATGGTTTGGTTAATTAATCAATTCATATTTTTTTTAGTTTGTAACTAGATTGCAAAGTCCCTAGCATGACTTGAATCTAAATTCATCAATGAAAGTATTCAAGTTAATATTTAAATTGTTTAAATATAAACTTGATTAATTTTCATAAGTTAATAAATTAATTTGGTTAAATTGACTTGAGCCAAAGGAGAAAAAGTGGTAGTTAATTAGTTTTTTTTTATAATACTAATTAATTAAAATTTTAATTTCCCAATTAACTTTACTTGACAAGTGGCCTAATAAGAATTAGAAAACACATTTAATTATAGAATTAGATGTGGACACTTATTAAGTTAATTATAATTAGGGAAACTAAAATATTTAAGAGTAAGAAAAGAGAAAAATGGTATTCTTCTTCTTCTTCTTCTTGGCCAAATGTCTCTTTCTCTCCCCTAAGAAAAATTTCTCCATCATCTTCCTTATGATCTTAATTCAAAAGGAATTTGAAGTTGTAGCTCTTGAATTAAAGATTGAGAAATTATTTCTCTACACTTCCATAAGGTTAAACCTAGAAAACCCTAAACTCCACCTTTGTGCAAAGCTTGGCCGAATTAAGAGGAAGCATAAAAGGGAGTTTTTGAGTTGAAAGGAAGCTTTGGTCACCTTGTTTGTCTGGACAAACTAGAGGATCAACACTTGGTGATCTACACTACTTGGATTAGGCTTTTGAATTTGATTCTACACCTTTGCGGTAAATTTCGTAATCTCTATCTTGTTAATTTTAAGGCTTTAGTTTTCTAATAGCAATTAGGTTTGTTAGCAATTGAAATATAGTTTGTCATGACCAAAATATGTGTTTTGCAATAATATAAATGGCTTATATATTGCATAAAATACTAGGTATGAAAAATTTATAAATTACTAATTTTGCACCCTTAGGTGTATTTTTCTATCATTTTAACCAAAATAACATATTTTTGGGATGAGATTCCAAAAGATTTTATTTATTTGGAATATGAGATATTTAAAATGTGATTGTTATTCAAATGTTGAATGTATATTTATGCATGATGGGTGATCATGGACTTAGAAGACCTATGTGATTGGTTTAATCCTTTTAATTTTATGGGAATGCAATAATTATTTTTATTATGTATATACAATGGTTGTATTATATTTTTGTTATAATTATTTTAGGTTGTAATTCATTTGTTTGGATTTGCATGATCATTTCTTTTGTAATTTCGCCTTAGTATGCCAAGGATATTTAATGTAATTGGCATTGGTGGAAGTTATAAGAAAAAAAGAAGGCCACATCATTGATGGAGATCGGTGGGAGTACAAGACTTCAAGAGTTAAAGATTTTCATGATTGGTTGTAATATATGGATGATAACCTTGGATGCCTTAAAATCTAATCCTTGTTGCTAGGATTAGATTCCCATAGAAAAGTCCATGATCATGCCTTTTACATTACTGTTAATGAATGTATGTATGAGATATGTGTGTTCATGAATGTATATGAGATATGCATGAAAATGGTTAATGTGTAAAGTGAGAACTTATTATAAATAAGTTGGCCAAGAAATCTTCCAATTAAATGATTACGTTAGTGATGGTGTAATTTTGTAAATCACATCATGATTCGCCATTAAGGCAATTATTTAGGAAGTTTTAAATACTTACATTGTTGGCTATGGTAACATAGGAATGAAGTATTTGGTTTAAGAGATCTTCTTAAAGTAATTGTTAAACATAAGATGTTGTATGTAAATACTTTAGTGACCAATAATAGATGTACCTGAGATCATTAAGGTTCAAATTTATAGGCTTACTAACTTAGTGGGCCTAACTTAACTAATGCAAGATAAACCAAGAATGGATGTGCCTAAGGTTTTGAGCATTAGGAGCCAAATAATTGATTAAGCCTCACATAAGTTATGAAGAGTAAAGTGTCAGTCACTTATAGATTGTTATGAATCCAAGCTTAGATGCACTTGAGAATGATTAGCAATTTATAAGAATTCAATCACCCAATAGAAATCTATTCCAACTAAGATTTTTGTTTTCTACTTTGAAAGTGTAGGATTTGCTAAATTGGTGGGAGAACCAATTTGATTAAAAGACCATGATCATTTTGGTTAAATACTTGATACAATATACTAATTGGAATCCTATTATTTGTTGCAGTTAAATTTGATAAAATGACATTAAAACCAATCAACGTTCTTATTGGTATACTTGATATCAATAAGCTCATTGGTCTTAACTTTTCATATTGGATAAAAATATCAAGATTATCTTGAATTTAAAATGTATTGCATACCTGTTGGACTCAAAAGCTTCTGGTCCCTTACCTGAAGGGGCATCTCAAGAGGAACAAAACACTTTAGCTAAATGGAAAGATGATGACATCCAAGCAAAGTGTTACATGCTTGCTTCAATGACTAATGAGTTGTAGAAGCAGCATGAGAAGATGCATACAACATCTGAAATCCTAGATCACCCATAAGAGTTGTATGGTGAACATAGTAGGAATGTTAAATATGAGATATCTAAGCAGCTATTCAGGATGAAGATGACTGAAGGGAAGGATATGGAAGCCTATGTGCATAGGATGATTAGGCTCATTGATTAGCTTGAGGCACTTGAGTTCACAATGGACTTCTCACTTCAAACAGATTTGATCTTACAATCCCTTCCTTAGTTATTTGGATTGCTTACTACAAACTTCCATATGACCAAGATTGAATGCACACTTGCTAGGTTTTTAAATTTACTAGTCATTACACAAAATAATATGCCTGGTAATAAGGGAAAGGAAGTTGCTCTAGTTGCTTCTTCCTCTGGAAAGTCCAAAAAGAAGAAAGGCAATAAAAAGAAGAAAACTACCACCCTAGGTTCTTCTGATAGAAATACCAAAAGCTAATCTAAGAAGAAGGAAAAGGCTAAAACTGTTGCTGATAACGGAAAGTGTTTCCATTGTCAGAAGTGTAGACACCATATTTTGGTCAATCTTCAAATTCATAGTTCGAATAGTTGCAATTATGTCGATCACCCTAATAGGCGTTTGACCAATCTCAATTAGTTATCTGACCCCAGGTCATTTTCTTTGAGCTAGTAACCTCCCAGATAAACAATAAACTTCAAAGTGCGCTCAAACCAAGTGTTTTCTGATATCTCCGACTCGTTTTGATTAATTTTTAGACCATCTGATTTTGTATTTTGTTTTATGATCTCCTCACATTCAAGATTCCAAATTCTGAGACGTCTTGTGATCAGTTTGTTAGTAGTATGCCCTAAAGCATATCATTTATTATGTATCTTGTACATGTTTGATTAATAAAAGGCATTTTCACTTTTCCATTTACATAATATATTTATGTGTAATAGAAAAGGTCCATTGATATTTTGTTAGAAATTCTATTCTTAAGTTGTTAATAATATGATTGACAGTATTTCTAGCACAAAGTATCATAAATAGGTTCACAATCGAGGATACTTCACAATAAGGACATGACTTATCCAGAAAGATTGTAATCATGTTTGTTCCCAAGTTATTTATATGAGAAGTAAAGAAGATGGAATGGTGAGTCTCATGCCAAATAACAAACATGATAGGCACTTATACATGATAAGTAGGTCGAACCAGTGACATTTATGACAAGCACATGGAGTTTACTATTGTCAATGCATTGTCATAAATCATATCAGTGCATATAATCTTTAGACCTGAGATAGCACAATTATCTTGTGTATAGGTGGTTTGAGTTTGATATTACTTTCATACTTGTACTGTGTATGGGTATATGGGCATGTGTTGGCTCCTACTAGTTATATATGGAGGTAGGTGTTGATCAAGATAGAATCTGTTCCTCTAAGTAAATAGGGATAAAATCCTATGTTCATTTAATTATTCTTGATGTTTCAAGTTCCTGGCCAGGACAGATAGATTTAATCATAAAACAGTTTCTAATGAGAAAATCTTTTTAATTAAGAACTGGAATTAAAAGAGAATATAATATTCATAGCAAATGGGGTTTGACATAAACTAGGACTGAATTGGGATTTTGTAACAGAGAGATTCTAGTACATGGTAACATATGATTATAGATTCATTTAAAGTAAACCTTATTACTAATTGGGTGGCCATGGCATGCTATGTTAGGTGTTAAGCATGGTTTATGAGGTGTATAAAATGATTTAGAGAAATCATTTATGGTAAAAAAGAGTTCTGATGATATTAAGAGTTGACATCATGACTCATAGCCAATTAGTGATGAGCCTAGTAAGTCACACGCATACACAAGTAATTACCAAATTAAATATGATTTAATTAATTAATAAATAGGTTTAGTTTGCAATTAGATTGTAAAGTCCCTAGCATGGCTTGAAATCAAATCTAGGTTATTGGATGTATAGTATAAGTTAAATTTATATTTAAAGTGTTTAAATATGAATTTAATTAATGAGAAATTAATTAATAAAGATTAATTAATTAAGTTATATTTGATATAAATTGATTAGAAGAAGAGAAATAATTATTTTGAGTTGAGAACTCAAAATTAAGACACAGGGGTATTTTGGTCATTTTATAGGGTAACATATGGCACCATGAGATGGTGACACATGGCACTACACATAAACTTGCCAAATGTCTTTTAATAATGTAAGATGATCAAAGTCAAGATTAAATATAGATTTGACACTTGGCACAATGTGATTGGGTTAATTAAACCTAGAACCAATCAGAAGGTGACATGCGGCAAGGGTTTTAAGTGATGACCTAGCTATATATGTAACACCCTCACTATAGCAATTATGTACATTCTACTGTTCAGGTGACCAGTGTCGGTCTGGACAGGTAGAACGTCTGGAAAAATATTTAGACTAAAGTGAGGAGTCATAAATAACTCAAATAATAATAAGAAAAATTTAGAAAAAATTTTTGAAATAAAATACAACCAAGTTAAATGAGCCGGTACCCTAGCGATGCGTAACATAGAGGGAAGTTGCGGTCTTCATAGCTAGAAGCCCTAAACTGGGGAAAAAATTCATGAAACAATTTTTGGGACTCCAGAGAAGAGTCATTGAGGTTTCTATGACATTAGAATGCCAAGAAAAGGCTTAAAATAATTTTCGATCGGTACAGATGATTTTGGCTTAATAAGATAAACAGAGGGCATTTTGGTCATTTCGTCTTTAGAGATGATTTTTGACCAACTTGTCTAGTTAAATAAATAATTATTATGACATAAAATATGAATAAATATTACTACAAATTAAATTGAAAATGAGTAGAAAAGAAAATGAGTTAAAATGGACTTATGACATCACTATGATGTCATTAAGAACTCTCCACCCAATCACATTGTGACACATACTTAAAAACATTATTAAAAGAGATAAAAATGAGAAAAATGAGAACCAATTCTGCTCATCCTCTTCCTCAACCAGCCGCACCACCATGGCCATGAAACTCCTCCATTTCTTCTTTCCTTCTAGCTTGAATTTCTCTCTATTCTTACCCCAAAACCCTTAGGTCCCTTCGCTAAAAATTACACCCACACCTTGTAAAAGTGTTTGGCAGCTAAGAAAGAGTTAGAAAGTGAAGGGAAATTTGAAGTTAGCTAAGGGAAAATTCTGCACACCAAGGCTAGTGCACTAAAACCTTTTTCCTTTCTTTCTTAACTAGTTGAAGCATGCTAAATTAAGTATAAATTTAATGAAATTAAAAGAAAATTTGGAGTATGTGGGGACTGAAATTTTTAGCATCCTTGGTGACCATAAGGTCTTGATTATTTTGATTGACTTTACTTTGTTTAGTGATGATGATTAAGGATACTAAGTGTATTAGAAGTTGAATAAAGTGTGTTGCATAAATTGAAATTGTTGGAGTTAGGGTTTGAGTTAAATTTTGTTACCTTGATGATATGGCTTGAGATTGATCTTGTTGAGGCTAATTGTTGATCATTTGAAGTGTTATGAGTGATAAATTGTAGTTGGGAGTAAGGAGGATGAAATATTGGAAGTGATGTTTCATGTGTAGGAAATTTGGACCAATGAGTCCAGGGTTTTATTCGACCTATAACTGAAGTTGTGTGACTCCAATTAGTATGACGCCAATTGGAGGTGAAACTAGACTCAAAAAAGCCCATTTTTCATGAAGAAACCATGCTCAAATTCTATCCAAATCTTGACCAATTTACTGTCCCAATCCAGAAATCCAAACACTGAACCCAGAAAATTAACCAAATAAACATGTTCATTTGGCCATAACTTCCTCTAGATAGGTCAAAATGACCTGATTTTTGCGTCATTGGAAAGATTAGATATAGGACTACAACTTTCATTATGAACACTAAGCCCAAAAATGCCTCTAACCAAATGAAATTGCTAGCCCAAGTGAGGTTACTAAACTGACCAGAACCATTCTGCCCAGAATTTCCTGGACTAAAGCCCACCGGACCAGTTTTGGCAAAATGGCCATAACTTAGTCTATAAAAATCCAAATGCAATGAAACCATGGAAAAAGTTTTATAAGACATAGGCCTACAATGTTGGTCTTTGACCAAAACCCAAAACCCAAAGGAATTAGGTCAAATGCTTAAAAGAACTTAGTACATCCAAACCCTGAAATTTACCCAATTTCATCTGACCCCGGATTAGTGTTTATAGAATATCTTCCACTAGAAAACTCCATTTAGTATGCGCTATACCTTTTCAGAAACCTACAACACAAGGCTCTAACTTTGTTTTAGAAACCTTCTTCAAATTATGAATGTAAGAATCTTAAAAATCTACTTGCAATCACTAACCTGAACTGGAACCTTGAAGACACTGGGTACCTGAGTCCAGGCCAATGATTTGGTTATAACTAATTATACAAAATTAGGAAAATTGTGATTCAAAATTTTGAGTAACCATAAGATATAGGGCAACAAATCCTATGAAGAACACTAGACCAAAAAGTGACTGCAACTTATTCAATAAAATTTGTAAAGTTCAATTACAAAATCTACCTAGTCAAGGAACTAGAATTAGGAAGTGAACCAGTTATAGTTATTTGACCATAACTTGAGTTCTAAAAGCCCAATTGACATGATTTAAAAAGGAAATTAAAGAAGACACATAAAGGAATAACTTTGATGAAGAGAAGTTTGTCAAATTATCACTGTAGCTTAGGCTAATGGAATAGTAAACATAAGACATAAAAAAACTGAAAATTTGAAATAAAGCCTAGGAGGCTAGGAATTGAGTTTGGCAATCAATGCCAACAAAAATAAAATGCAAAATGTGGTATTTTTGTGAACTTAGGCTCCACAAATTTTTTATAAATCAAAAAGTCAACCTTTGAATGGAAATAGTCAACTGAATAGTAACTTTTAGGACATAAGTAAAAGATTAGTTAGAACTTGTTGATAAATAGAGCTTTAGGATTTTAGTCTATCATAGTTATTAAAGAGCTAGAATTTTCTGTAGAAATATGATATTATGGACTAGAAGCTCTATATTGAATTAGAAGTGTGTTAATTATTAAATTATTTAAATTAAAGAATGAGTTTAGAATCATACCATATTGATGGTAAATAGAAGTTCTAATAGTCAATTAGTGACCATTTGGTTGAGTATAATAAGGAATTGAAGTGAATGATAGCTTCAGATTTGAGATTGGAGGTGCTGCCTTGAGTGCCCTATAGGTCTGGATGTGAGTCTAGTATGTTTGGGTAGCTATAACTTGGGTTGTGTAGGTTCAATTGGTACAAGGCCAATTGGACATGAAACTAGACACATAATGACACAACTTTGGTGGAAGAACCCTATTCAGAAACTAAACTTAGGATGCCTTAAAAAATTGACCAAATCCGAGTAGCACCAATTCTGCTTGGGCAAAATAATCCAATGAACAGTATTCATGCATTTAGTCATAACTCAGTGTAGAAAGGTCCAATTGACCTGAACTTTTTCCAATAGAAAGCTGAGACATAGCCCTACAACTTTCATAAAGAAAACAAACCCAAATTTGACCATAACATGTCCAAAAACTGACCTGCAGTCATTGTACAAAAACTACAGAATTGATTCTGCCCAGAAATTCTAGGAAAATTACAATCCGGCCAGTTATGGTGTTTAGGCCATAACTTGAGCTACAAAACTCCAAATGGAGTGATTCAAAAAGTGAAATGTAACTAGGCACAATAAGGAACAACTTTGGTAAAGAACATTTGGCCAAATTCTCACTATAGAATGGTCTAATGGAATAGTGAACTCTAGTACCCAAAACTGAAATTTCTGATTTATTCACCATTGGTTATGTCACACCCTACTCCTCCGTAAGATGTAACATGATCCTGTAGTACACCTAATGAATTACCGTACTTCGCCTACCGATAACCCATTAAATATAATACAAGGGATTTTAAACCTTTTCTTATTTCTTTTTACAGTGGTGAGCACTTTTGACAGGTGTAAAAAATTTTTTTTAACTGAAGTGAAACCAAACAACAAATCTCAGTATCAACAATTTCTGTAAAAATTTTGGCAGAGTGCCATCTGTATTTTGAATAAAATAGTTCTTCAAAAACTTGAAAAAAGAACTTCCAATATATTTCTCAATCCCAAACTCCAATAAATTTGTTCAACACAATAAATTTCTCAACATTATCAATTCAGTTCAACAATCAATTTACAGTGCTTCCAAAAGTTGAGATAAGATAAATATACCACAATATTTTTACAAGCCAAAATAATTTACAATTTTAGTTTACAACTGCTCAAGACCATGTACAATATATACATACAGTGCAAATACATTACAACAAAAATTACAAAAGATGGTTTACTCAATATACCCGATGAAATCTCAAAATGTAGCACAAGTAGCCTACTCTGCTACTCTGTCCGTCTATCTACCTGCGACAACAATGAAAAAGTTATCGCTGAGTAAAATTTACTCAGTGGTGCACAATAACAATTTAAAATGCGGTATATAAAACTTTTATTAACAATTTACAATTCAAATAATTCACAATTTCATGTCACGATTTTCAAAGCTCATATAACACAAATTTGATCAAACAATTGAATAACACAGTGTTACCAATCAATAACACAACTTAGGTCATGTGTAACACCCCTATATTAGGTTATGCGTTCTACTGTTCCGATGACCAGTGTCTGTCCGGACAATGAGGATGCCTAGAACTACATTTAAATATTAGTGAGGAGACATAAAATAATGAAATAAAAGAAAGGAAAATACAAGAAAAATAAAGGAAAAATAATAGCAATGAAATAAAACTGCGTTAAACGAGCCAGCATCACAGCGATGGGTGATCGCACGGGGAAGTTACGGCGCAGGCAATAGCCGACCCCAGGACTGCAGAGAACCCTCGTAATTTAATTTTGAGACATAATTAAAGACTTATTGAAGTATAAATACCATTAGAAATATCAAAGAAAAATTAATTAATTAGTACAAAGAAAAACGAGAAATCGAGAAACCGACAAAAATCGGTGTTACCGAAAAATCGGGAATACAACACTAAGAGGGGTATTTTGGTCATTTGACATCCAAAGTCAACTTTTGACCTAAATGTCCATTAAAAATAAGTAGTGTTGAATTTTGAAAATGTCATGAAAATAAGAAAATTTACATATAATGTAAATAGTGAAAAATTGGGGCATAACCGTAATTAGGGGAAGATTTGCATTTTTTAAATGATAAGTAAGAGTTAGTGGAGCACTATGGACAGATTAAAAACACTAAGGGACAGGTGTATCACCATTTCATTTCCTTCTTCCTCTCAAATCTTCAAGTGGCCGAATCCTTTTCTTTTCTCAAATTCATCCATGACCGTCCATGGCCAAGCTCTCTCTCACCATAATCCAAGCCAATTTTCTTCCATTATCCTTCACTAAAGTTGTTCTATACAACTTGGGCAACAATTTGGGAGCAAGAAAGGAAAGTTTTGGTGGAGTTTTGAAGATGTCCAAAAGAGGTAAATGTGTATTTTTCAATCTTGCTTCATTAAACTGTGAGTGGATGTTGTAGGGAGTTATTTTATGGAAGAAATTTTGAAGTTTGATGGAGTAATGGTGGTACACCATTTCGGCAGCCATGGAAACTCACTATTTGTAACTTGCTTTACTTGTTAATGGTAGTTTAAGATGTTGGTATAAGTATTTATGTGTATAGAAATAATTTGGATAATGTATACTAAGTGTATGTGTGATAGTGCACTTGGTTTTGGAAGCTTGGAAGCAATTTGAAGGAGACGTGTAATTTAGAAACTTTTATAGTGTAGTTGAAATGTGTTGTTTCATGGTTTGGTTTATTGAATTATGTTGTTTATGGTGGCAGCATGTATATGTATATAATAGATTGGAATTGGATATGTAAATGGGGTATGTTCATGTGGTTAAATTGTGTAAATGGATTTTTGAAAATTCTGAGTTATAATATGTATGTTGAGAATGGTTACAAGCTGTCCAAAATGACCAAAATGTGTTGTTAAGTGCGTTAATGGTATGGTACAAACCAGAATTGACATGAAAGAGTTAGCTTGGTAAGTATAGAATGTGTAATTGTTGTGTGATGAAGAATGTGTAGCAAGGCAGTGTATGTTTTAGCTTAGAACCTTAAGTGAGTGACTCCAATTGGTATGAGACCAATTGGAGGTGAAACTAGGCACAAAAAGTGTCAACTTTCATGAAGGAAGCTTACCTAAATTCTGTCCACAAAGTGACATGAGAATTGACTAAATCCAGAATAGGTAAGTGCAGGCCAGAATTTTTGACCATATGAACAGTAGTCATTAGGAGGACCATAACTCACTCAAAATTCCATAACTCACTCAAAATAGGTCCAATTGTCTTGGAATTTTTACCATGAATCATTTAGACATAGATCTACAATTCTTATGAAGACACCAAAGCCCAAAAATGGCCAGAACCAAGCCAAATAGCTTGCACAAGTTTAGGTACCAAAATTGGCCGAACCAAAAGTGACCTAAAAGTGACGTAAGCCTACCATTTTAGTGCATTCTGTCCAGCATTGGTAAATTGACCATATGTTGGTCTACACAACTCAGAATGACCTGAAATTTTACCCCACATGTAATAAGACATAAACCTATAGGTTTTTAGTTTGGACTAAAACCTAAAACCGAGGGAACTGGGTCGTCCGATTAGGTCAAAATAGTATACTGAAATCCGATAAATTGTAATAAAATGCAATACACTTGAAAATGAAATTGGTAACATATACCAACACTAAAGGGCTATAAAATGTGACATATTGGTAACATTAGAATTGACTCACTTAGAGTACATCAAGGGTCAACATTATAGGTTGACTAATGAAATGAATTGAAGGGAATAGTATGAAGAAAATTTAGATATTGGATTTTATTGTTAGAAACAATTTAACTGAGTACTGAAACACTTTAAATTGTGTGTTTCAGTTGAAAAGGATATTGAGAAGCATAAGGAACATTGAGTCAAGGCCTAGGAGAGACTCAAATCAGGTTTGTGCACAACTAGCTTTTAACTGATTTTGTTATGAATATTTTATTTGATTAAATGACGTATTTTTCTTATGTATTATGTTTAACAAGCATTGGATTTAATTCAATGATTATTAAAATTGTTATAATATGTATGAATTTAGCTTTGTGAAATGGTATTTCCACAAGTATTAAGCATTGTTGTGGATTGAATAAATTATGTTTTGGAAAATTGTGATAGAACATGTTTTGAATTGTGATGGGCAATTTGCATGGAAAACTGCAAATTTATGATTTGAATTGTGATGAGCATAAAAAAATTATTGGATATTGGAATTGACTTTGAATCGAATTGTATTATGATTTATGCTCACTAAAAGGATTGTGATATTGTTTAATATCTCACTATAGATGCTTGACTAGGTTATTACCCGTCTCTCTCATTTGTTGAGAAGACAATGGAGTTAGTTGTATTTTGATTACCATGGTACCTACATAGGCATAGATTCTCCTCTTATTAGAGGTTAGATCTAAGTTTTTTTTTTTTTTTTTATGTTATGGCCCTTGTGGAAGATTCATTATTGTGGTGTGTACTGTGGATTATGATTCAACCTCCCCGACCATAGGAAGTTAGAATCTGATTCGACCTCCCCGACCATAGGGAGTTAGAATCACCCCGAAGATGGCCCTTTCATATTAGTCTTGCATAGTTAGTGAGATAAAGAATGATTTTTGAGATAAAAAATAGCTTTTGAGATAAAGATTGATTTTTTAGATAAAGATTGGTTTTTGAGATAAAGAATGACTTCTGAGATAAAGAATAGTCAGTGACATAAAGAATAGTTTTTGAATAGTAAAGAATTGTGATTTCAATTATGATTTATGTATAATTGATTTTTTTTGGAATTACCTTAAATGTTTGGTTGTGATTTGATAAATTGAATTTCGTGATCAAAGTCATTTCGTACAAATGATTTATGTTATTGGCAATGAATAATTTGATTTTTGGAATTTGATGAGTATCCTGATTTCCAAATTATTTGCTGTAATTTTGCTAAGGTATATTGAACTATGTTTTAAGATATAGTTGTGCACCATCGAAGTTCACCACTCAAGAATAGCTTTGTATCTTGTCACACAGAAAAGAGCATAGAGCAATTGAGTAAGCTTCTTTGAAGAGACATTCAGATCACCTGTGTATACCCATGTACACAGGTTTTGATGTATGCATGTAATAATATGTATGTAAATTATTTGAGCAGTTGTATAAAAACTCTTGTAAAATATTTTGGTATGTAATTAAATGTAAATTATTGTGATATAAATATTGAGTATTGTAATCAATGAAATGTTCTTTATGATGAGATTGGTTTGAAAATGAATTGATTTGATTATTGAGATTTGAATTATGAGTTGAAATGAAGTTATTGGAGTTGTATTTGAGAAAATATATTGGGAGTGTTTTCCTTTTCAGGTTTGAAGAATTGTTTTCTCAAAACACAGCCTGCATCTTGCCGAAATTTTAAAAAAATTTTATAACACCAGATTTTGATTGATGACTTAAATTTCACGAAAATTGTTTTAAAATCCCTTGTAGTATATCTCATGAGTTATTGATAGGCGAAGTACGATAATTCATTAGGTGTACTACAAGATCATGTTACATCTTACGAGGGAGTAGGGTGTGATATGTTTTGTGGTATCAGAGCAATGGTTTTAAAGCAATTTTTGAACTGTGAATTTGAAATCTTTTTGCCGGTGACTACAACTGCTCAAATTTTTTATACATATAGTACATTTACATCATAAATATGAACTAATGGAGAGAAATCTCCTTGTGTTGGTTGTACAAGAATAGAAAATTCTGTGAAAAGATATGGAAGAGAAGAATGAGACAATAGAACAGTCTGTGATGGCAGAAGTACAAGTTGAGGCCCCAGCTCCTCAGAGTGTCAAAGGCCCGACTGTACCAGTTTTACCTGTACAAATTACTGCACAAATGGCCACTTTCTTTCAACAAATGGCTGATATTTTGTCAGCTCAAACTCAAGTACAGACCCAACCCCACAAGGGCAATATGAAATAGAGAAGAGGGAGAGACCTATGGGTCAGAGCTCGAACAGTAATTTGGGGAAGAGAAAAGAATTTAAGGAACCCCGAGCTCAGAGATGTGACAGAGGCGGATCATCAGGGCAAAGAACACCAAGATCTAGTTGTCACGCCTTACCCCTCTGGAAGGAATAACATAACCCCGTAGAATACATAATTAACTACCGAACTTCACCTGCCGGTAACTCATTAAGTACCCTACGAGGGATTTTACAACAATTTTCTTACTTTTATGAGTGGTGAGCATTTTCTAATAGGTATTAAAATCATTTATTCAAAGTTGAAAACTAGTTAAGATTTTTTGCCCATTTTATTTTTCCGTAAATTTTATAAAAATTTTGGGAGAGTGCCGTCTGTATTTTGAGAAAATAGTTCTTCAAATACCTGTAAAAAACACTTCTAATAATTTATCTCAACAATTTCAACAACTCCACAACAATCCTAACCAATTTCTCAAGTTTGAAAATTCAATAATCATCATTTCTCAATTTTCTAAAATTCAGTAATCATCAAAATACTATCAATCAATTTCATTCAAATTAAAATAAAATATTTCCATTCATATTTCATTAAGGATAAAACAATTTATATACATCATACTAAAAATTTACGTTAGGAAAATCCAAACTAAAATTTATTACAAACTTTATACAAGCTTTATACAAGCTGCTCAAGACCAATTTTATATGTCCATACATTTACATGCATTACATACATCAAAATAAATATTTACAGTCAGGGTATAAATTATACTCGATAGCTTCAAAGGTGTAGCTCTTCCGTCTCAAGAACTCACTCACGCTTCTTCTAGTCTCTATATCTGCGACAGCAATAACAGCCATCGCTGAGTACTAGGACTCAGTGGTGCACAACATACTAAAATAATCTTTATGTAGAGTATAAATCATATTTATTCAAAAATTGGACTGAACATGAGAATTAAATACAAAACATGAATTATGAGATTTTAATCCAAAAAATTTCATTTTGATATAACCCACAGTTATATCACACCATTTGAAACAAATATAATCTCAATAGCCAGAGGCTAAGGAGAAGTCACATCACAAAGCTAGCTAGCTCAAATATATGGATATCCATTCAATATCTTCTTCTACTGGCACACACCTCAACACTTCAGCCAGAGAAGGAATCAAAATTCGAAACTGATTACCCCCACTAGTCATGCTAGTGAGGTGTTCAAATATATGGTCATGACACTGTGGTTTCAAAACTTATCTTAACAATTTACTAAACATTGCCATTTCAAGTATACACAAATAACTTTGAACAATTTAAATCAAAAGCATCATAAATACTTCATCATAGTAATGTCACAATTCAATATTTCAAATTATTTAAAATAATATGCAGAAGATAATTTACAAAAATTATACGTTGTGCACAAACCTTAAGCGAGTCGCCTCTTGGCCTTGTCTCGATTCTTCGGGTTCTTTCCCAGTGCTCTTTTCCACTGAAACACACTGTTTCACAGTGTTTCAGTATCATAAATTAGCATAAATCCAAAAATAAATTTAAATTCACTTTTACCTAGCTCTAATGTGCTAAACTTGACGTTCTTTAAATTTTGTGTTTCGAGGTTACTATTCACTATACTATTCAAGTCAATTTATTGACTTTCTAAGGCTTAATAGGTATGGGAATTCCAACTTCACCCACATACCACATTTTGGTCACTAAATTTGTTGGTTTTTGTTGTTTACTCAAATTCTAAGTCTTTTAGGCAAATTTGCAAATTTTCAGTTTTGGTGTCTTAAGTTGCACTGTTCCATTGGTCATTTTTATGTTAGAATTTGGCAGAACCTCCTTCATAGAAAATGTTCCCTATTCTCTTAAATTAATTCTCCTTTTTGAATCACTCCATTTGGAGTTTTGTAGCTCATGTTATAGCCATTTGAATCATGGCTGCCGGATTGGACTTAACCCAGATTTCTGGGCACCAAACTGGTTCTGGCAGTTTTAGGTCACCAATTTTGGGTGACCAAATGACTTGGTTAATGGCATAATTTGGGTTTGTGTTCTCCATGAAAGTTTTAGGTCTATACCTCAACTGTCCACTAGTAAAAGTTCAGGTCATTTAGACCTAACTAGCCCAAGTTATGGCCAAATAAAGTCATTTTTGTACAGGTCAGATTGGGAAAATCCGGATTTGGTCAATTTGTTCACTAGGTTTTGGTCACTTTTTGGGCATGATTCCTAAATAAAAATTGTGTCATTTTGTGTCTGTTTTCATTCTCAATTGGTCTTATACCAATTGGACTTGTAAATTTTTAGTTTTGGTCCCTCAAAGGGACCTTAGCCCTGCTACCTGTAGCATGACCACATTCAATCCGAATTTAAACTCAATTCCAACACTTCCAACACAATTCATTTGGTCACAAATGACCATTTCTCACCTCAAACTAGGTCAAACACATCATTTCACAATTTCTCACATTTTTAACTCCTAAACCCTAAGTGTCTAAAACCCTAGTTCACCAATTCATTGCATTTAGCTAATTCAAAGCATTTAACCATAATCATTCAACTCCTTGATGTTCATATTCCCCTCTAATTCAATCAAACCATACAAATCATACCCCCACACATGCTGGCCGAAAATCCCTCTCTTCCTAATCATGCAATTTTTTCTAATTTCTTCATATAATCTCATTCATCTCTACCCTAAATCCATCATGTATACTAAAAAGAAAGGTTGGATTAGCTTACCTTAAGTGAGCAGAATTTATATCTCCAATTCTTCAAACTTTGTTTGATTTATTTATTCCCAATCTTCTTATCAAAGCTCAAACACAAGTTTTAGTAAAGGGATGTAGGGATTTCATGACAAAATTTAGGGTTTAAGAGAGCTTTAGGTGGGCTTCAATGGAGGTTTCATGAAGGAAATGAAAGAGATGGGAGAGAGAGAGTGGACGGCTTGAAGATAGGAAGGAAGACCAAATTTTTTTCTTTTCTTAATTTGCTTTTTAATTGTTAGAAATTATCCCAAAATTTCACATTTTAAAAATAAAAATTTATTGCATTAAGCTTATGTCACCACATGATGTCATAACTTTTTCAACTTTTCTTTTTTTATTTTTTTTTATTTTTCTATTAGTTCTTTAATTTAATTCCCGACTCCGAAATTTTCTTTTCTCCGATTTTATTTGATAGTTAGGTCAGGAGTCAGCTCTCGGGGTCAATTGACCAAATTGCCCTTCGCCGGTTCAACCCGGTTTGTAAATAATTCAATATTTCTTGATCAACACCTACCTCCGTATATAACTAGTAGGAGCCAACACTTGCCCATATACCCATACATAGTACAAGTATGAAAGTAGTATCAAACTTAAACTACCTATATACAAGATAACTGTGCTATCTCAGGTCTAAAGATTATATTGCATTGATATAATTTATGACAAAACATTGGCAAGAGTAAACTCCATGTGCTTATTATAAGCGTCACTGGTTCGGCCTACTTATCATTTATAAGTGCCTATCATGTTTGTTATATGGCATGAGACTCACCATTCCATCTTATTTATATCTCATATAAATAACTTGGGAACAAATATGAATACAATCTTTCTGGATAAGTCATGTCCTTATTATGAAGTATCCTCGATTGTGAACCTATTTATGATACTTTGTGCTAGAAATATTATCACTCATATTCTTAACAACTTAAGAATAATATTTCTAACAAAATATCAATGGACCTTTTCTATTACACATAAATATATTATGTAAATGGAAAAGTGGAAATGCCTTTTATTAATAAAAATATGTACAAGATACATACTAAATGATATGCTCTAGGGCATACTACTAACAGAGATTTCCCTTCGTTAGTTCATATTTATGATGTAATGCATTGTATGTAACAAATATGGGCATTGAGCAGTTGTACTTAACAAGGAAAGACACAAATTCATAAGCTAAAACATACTTCAAAAATTTTGCTTTGATACCACTAAAACATGTCACACCTTACCCCTCTAGAAGGCATAACATGATCCCGTAGAATACCTAATGAACTACCGAACTTCACCTACTGATAACTCATTAAGTACCCTACAAGGGATTTAACAACAATTTTCTTACTTTTATAAGTGGTGAGCATTTTCTAATAGGTATTAAAATCATTTATTCAAAGTTGAAAACTAGTTAAGATTTTTGGCCCATTTTATTTTTCCGTAAATTTTATAAAAATTTCGACAGAGTGCCGTCTGTATTTTGAGAAAACAGTTCTTCAAATACCTATAAAAAGCACTTCTAATAATTTATCTCAATAATTTCAACAACTCCACAACAATCCCAACTAATTTCTCAAGTTTCAAAATTCAACAATCATCATTTCTCAATTTCCAAAAATTCAGTAATCATCAAAATACTATCAATCAATTTCATTGAAATTAAAATAAAATATTTCCATTCATATTTCATTAAGGATAAAACAATTTATATACATCATACTAAAAATTTACGTTAGGAAAATCCAAACTAAAATTTATTACAAACTTTATACAAGCTGCTCAAGACCAATTTTACATGTCCATACATTTACTTGCATTACATACATCAAAATAAATATTTATAGTTAGGGTATAAATTATACACGATAGCTTCAAAGCAGGTAGCTCCTCTGTCCTCAGTAGCTCACTCTGCTGCTCTTCTAGTCTCTATATTTGCGACAACAATAACAACCATTGCTGAATACTAGGACTCAGTGGTGCACAACATACTAAAATAATCTTTATGCAGAGTTTAAATCATATTTATTCAAAAATTGGACTGAACATGAGAATTAAATACAAAACATGAATTATGAGATTTTAATCCAAACAATTTCATTTTGAAGTGTCAAAACAAATTTCATAAAACCCACAGTTATATCATGCCATTTGAAACAAATATAATCTCAATAGCCGGAGGCTAAGGCGAAGTCACATCACAAGGCTAGCTAGCTCAAATATATGGATATCCATTCAATTTCTTCTTCTACTGGCACACACCTCAACACTTCAGCCAGAGAAGGAATCAAAATTCGAAACTGATTACCCCCACTAATCATGCTAGTGAGGTGTTAAAATATATGGTCATGACACTATGGTTTCAAAACTTATCTTAACAATTTACTAAACATTTCCATTTCAAATATACACAAATAACTTTGAACAATTTAAATCAAAAGCATCATAAATACTTCAACATAGTAATGTCACAATTCAATATTTCAAATTATTTAAAATAATATGGAGAAGCTAATTTACAAAAATTATACGTTGTGCACAAACCTTAAGCGAGTCGCCTCTTGGCCTTGACTCAATTCATCGGGTTCTTCCCGGTGTTCTTTTCCACTGAAACACACAGTTTCACAGTGTTTCAATATCATAACTTAGCATAAATCCAAAAATAAGTTTAAATTCAATTTTACCTAGCTCTAATGTGCTAAATTTGACATTCTTTAAATTTTGTGCTTCGGGGTTACTATTCACTACACTATTCAAGTCAGTTTGTTGACTTTCTAAGGCATAATAGGTATGGGAATTCCAACTTCACCCACATACCACATTTTGGTCACTAAATTTGTTGGTTTTGGTTGTTTACTCAAATTTTAAGTCTTTTAGGCAAATTTGCAAATTTTCAGTTTTGGTGTCTTAAGTTGCACTGTTCCATTGGTCATTTTTATGTTAGAATTTTGCAGAACTTCCTTCATAGAAAATGTTCCCTATTCTCTTAAATTAATTCTTCTTTTTGAATCACTCCATTTAGAGTTTTGTAGCTCATGTTATAGCCATTTGAATGATGGCTGCCAGATTAGACTTAAACCAGATTTTTGGGCACCAAACTGGTTTTGGCAATTTTAGGTCATCAAATTTGGGTGGCCAAATGACTTAGTTAATGGCATAATTTGGATTTGTGTTCTTCATAAAAGTTTTAGGTCTATACCTCAACTGTCCACTGGTAAAATTTCAGGTCATTTAGACCTGCCTAGCCCAAGTTATGGCCAAATGAACAAACACTATTCATTTGGTCATTTTTGTACAGGTCAGACTAAGAAAATCCAGATTCGATCAATTTGTTCACCAGGTTCTGGTCACTTTTTGGGCATGATTCCCAGATGAAAATTGTGTCATTTTGTGTCTATTTTCATTCCCAATTGGTCTCATACCAATTGGACTTGTAAATTTTCAGTTTTGGTCCCTCAAAGGGACCTTGCTCCTGCTGCCTGCAGCATGACCGCATTCAATTCGAATTTAAACTCAATTCCAACACTTCCAATACACTTCATTTGGCCACAAATGACCATTTCTCATCTCAAACTAGGTCAAACACATCATTTCACAATTTCTCACATCTTTTACTCCTAAACCCTAAGTGTCCAAAACCCTAGTTCACCAATTCATTGCATTTAGCTAATTCAAAGCATTTAACCATAATCATTCAACTCCTTGATGTTCATATTCCCCTCTAATTCAATCAAACCATGCAAATCATGCCCCCACACATGCTGGCTGAAATTCCCTCTCTTCCTAATCATACAATTTTTTCCAATTTCTTCATATAATCTCATTCATTTCTACCCTAAATCCATCATGTATACTAAAAAGAAATGTTGGATTAGCTTACCTTAAGTGAGCAGAATTTATATCTCCAATTCTTCAAACTTTGCTTGATTTATTTACTCCCAATCTTCTTATCAAAGCTCAAACACAAGTTTTAGTTAAGGGATGTAGGGATTTCATGACAAAATTTAGGGTTTAAGAGAGCTTTAGGTGGGCTTCAATGGAGGTTTCATGAAGGAAATGAAAGAGATGGGAGAGAGAGAGTGGACGGCTTAAAGATAGGTTGGAAGGCCAAATTTTTTTCTTTTCTTAATTTGCTTTTTAATTGTTAGAAATTATCCCAAAATTTCAAATTTTAAAAATAAAAATTTATTGCATCATGCTTATGTCACCACTTGATATCATAACTTTTTCAACTTTTCTCTTTTTTTATTTTTTTTTTATTTTTCTATTAGTTCTTTAATTTAATTCCCGACTCCGAAATTTTCTTTTCTCCGATTTTATTTGACAGTTAAGTCAGGAGTCAGCTCTCGGGGTCAATTGACCAAATTTTCCCTCGCCAGTTCAACCCGGTTTGTAAATAATTCAATATTTCTTTCGGCTCTCTGACCTAATTATTTGACTGGCTTAACAATTATTTTTCGTGATTTTCTCTTTTCCACTGTGTTTGTAATAGTCTTAAGGACCGTGGCGTCACATTTTACGGTTCGAAATTTGAGTTTAAATTGACTTCGCAGTTCTTCCCGAGAAGGTCACCCATCGCTGTGACTCTCGACTCGTTTAACTTCTTATGTTTTATTTCTCTTATTTATACCTAACTAATTGGCAATTGCTAATTATTTGTATTTATGGCTTATCTAGTTGTCTTAAGTGTGGTTCTAATCCTCTTAATTGTCTGGACCGACTCCGGTCACTGGAACAGTGGAATATACCAGGCTATACAAATAGGGGTGTTACACTAGTCGTCGAACAACCAGAAGTTCCTATTCTGCCCGTTTCTGCCATGTTTGTGGTAAGCTACGTAGAGGTATTTATCATAAGGCCTCTGGAGCCTGCTACAATTGTGGAAAGCTTGGACACTTTGTTAGAGATTGTACTAGAGCACCTCGATCTGCTCTCCGGAGTTCACAGATAGTCAGTCAAAGTCGAGATAGAAACAGAGTTGGTACTCCTCACCACCATAACACAGTGAATCAACCCGAATATAGTAGCGCACTAGTCAGAGTGTCCACTATGCGCCAAGGAGAAAGAACAGAAACTTCGGATGTAGCTGCTGGTAAGTTCTTAATTTTTGAAAGAAACAATTAGTTATTATTTGATCCTAGCACTACTTAGTTGTGTGCTAGTGTTAGAACTATATGTTTTGTTGCTATTCCTTTACATGGGAATGAATTTTGATGTATTAGTGACTAGTCCTTTAGGATAAAAACTATAATAACAAGTATGATTGACATTAATTTTGGAAGAATTGTTAGCTAAAAGTATTTTCTAACACACCATAAATTATAAAGTTAATTGGCGAGCATACTTAATGTAAGGCAAGAGGACCTAAAAGTAAGTTACAGTAATAGAATTGCTCTAGATGAGGGCAAAGATGTTACTGTTAGTAATTGTTAAGGGATATAGTAATCAGAATAGGTTTAGGATATTAGTGGATTCGAGAAAGATAAGATGTTAGAAAACCTAGTCCATGAGGTTATAACGTAGTGACTATGTAATGTTCTTGATGTTTGTATTGTAAGCTGCAGATTACAGTACCGACATAGGATTATTGTGTAGAGCTACATGCTTCCTCGTGGTACAATAAAATAAGAATATTTGTAAGCAACCTATAAATTGATATAGTTACGCCCGAATAGAGTGCTATTACTGGAAATAAATGTGAAATTTTAGTTAGAAATTTGAAACTTCAGAACTAGCCTATCGAAAGACTACACTTGTAAGGTAGCTGGAGTCAGTAACTCGGTTACAATAATGTAAACTACCTGTACCACAGTAATTACTATAAGTTTAGAGATATTAATATGACTTATCATCCTCAGACGGATGGACAGTCAAAACAAGTAATTCAGGTAAATTCTGAAACACATTGAGTTTCTGTAAATAATGAAATGAAATGATAATAATAACCTGTAAAATGTAATAAGCCCTCGAAAATATACTAAGAACTTGTGTCCTTGAATCTGAGGGGAGATGGGACAGATACCTCCCACTAACAGAATTTATATACAATAATAAGTGTCAAGCTAGCATACAAATAGCACCCTATGAAACATTGTAAGGGAACGGATAACTATGGATTTTGTGATGAGACTTCCGAGGACACAAAATAGTCATGATGCAGTATGGGTCATAGTTGATAGATTAACCAAGTCTGCTTACCTTTTGCCAATCCGGATGGACTGTAGTTTGAGAGATTGGCCAGATTATACATAAATGAGATTGTAAAACTGCATGGAGTGCCAGTATCGATTGTATCAGACAAAGATCCTAGGTTCACTTCTAGATTCTAGGGTAGTCTTCAGAGAGCCCTAGGAACTAGATTGAACTTCAAAGACGCAAGATTCCACCCACGCATGCATGGCCACCCGAGAGGGTAATCAGATATTGGTGGATATGCTATGGGCTTGTGTGATTGAGTTTGAAGGTAGTTGGAATATACACTTGCCTTTGATTGAGTTTGCATATAACAACAGCTACCAATTAAGCATTGGAATGCCTCCATATGAAGCTTTATATGGCAGAAAGTGCAGAACTCTCCTATGTTGGGATGAAGTAGGTAAAAGGAAGATGATTGGGCTAGAAATTGTTCAACAGACAGAGAAAAAGATTAGACTGATCAGAGATCGACTCAAGGCTGCATCAGACCGTCAGAAGTCCTATATTGATCTGAAGAGAAGAGATATTGAATATGCAGTGGGGAATAAGATATTCCTTAAAGTTTCTCCTTGGAAAAGGATTATGAGATTTGGCAGAAAGGGGAAACTAAGTCCTCATTTTATCGGACCATACGAGGTTCTGGAGAGAGTGGGTCCTTTGGCATATCGGTTGGCATTACCTCCAGAGCTAGAAAGGATACACAGTGTCTTCCATGTGTCCATGTTAAGGAGGTACAGATCTGATCCATCTCATGTTCTATCAGCTAAAGAGATTGAGGTAAATCCAGACGTCTCATATGAGGAAGAACCCGTAGAAATTCTGGCATATGAGATGAAGTAGCTGAGAAATAAACAGATACACCTGGTTAAAGTTCTGTGGAGCCATCATTTAGGCCAAGAAGCTACTTGGGAATGTGAAGAGGACATGAGGAGACAGCACCCATAGCTATTCAGAGACTGATGCCAGGTAAAATTTCGAGACAAAATTTTTTTTAGGGGGGGGGGGGGGAGAATTGTAACACCCCTATAGTCGATAATGCGTTCTACTATTCCGGTGACCAGTGTCTGTCCAGACAGCTAGGATGCCTAGAACTACATTTAAATGTTAGTGAGAAGACATAAAATAATGAAATACAAGAAAGGAAAATACAAGAAAAACAAAGGAAAAATAATAGTAATGAAATGAAACTAAGTTAAACGACCCAGCACCACAGCGATGGGTGACCGCACGGGGAAGTTACAGCGTAGGCAATAGCCGACCCCAGGACTGCAGAGAACCCTCGTAATTTAATTTTGAGACATAATTAAAGACTTATTGAAGTATAAATATCATTAGAAATATCAAAGAAAAATTAATTAATTAGTACAAAAAAAATGAGAAATTGAGAAACCGACAAAAATCGGTGCAATCGAAAAATCGGGAATACAACCCGAAGAGGGGCATTTGGTCATTTGACACCTAAAGTCAACTTTTGACCTAAATTTTCATTAAAAATAAGTAGTGTTGAATTTTGAAAATGTCATGAAAATAAGAAAATTTACATATAATGCAAATAGTGAAAAATTGGGGCATAACCGCAATTAGGGGAAGATTTGCATTTTTTAAATGATAAGTAGGAGTTAGTGGAGCACTATGGACAGATTAAAAACACTAAGGGACAGGTGTATCACCATTTCATTTCCTTCTTCCTCTCAAATCTTCAAGTGGCCGAATCCTTTTCTTCTCTCAAATTCATCCATGGCCGTCCATGGCCAAGCTCTCTCTCACCATGATCCAAGTCAATTTTCTTCCATTATCCTTCACTAAAGTTGTTCTATACAGCTTGGGCAACATTTTGGGAGCAAGAAAGGAAGGTTTTGGTGGAGTTTTGAAGAAGTCCAAAAGAGGTAAATGTGTATTTTTCGATCTTGCTTCATTAAACTTTGAGTGGATGTTGTAGGGAGTTATTTTGTGGAAGAAATTTTGAAGTTTGATGGAGTAATGGTGGTACACCATTTCAGGAGCCATGGAAACTCACTATTTGTAACTTGTTTTTACTTGTTAATGGTAGTTTAAGATGTTGGTATAAGTGTTTATGTGTATAGAAATAATTTGGATAATGTATACTAAGTGTATGTGTGATAATGCACTTGGTTTTGGAAGCTTGGAAGCAATTTGAAAGAGATGTGTAATTCAGCAACTTTTAAAGTGTAGTTGAAATGTGTTGTTTCATGGTTCGGTTTATTGAATTATGTTGTTTATGGTGGCAGCATGTATATGTGTATAATATATTGGAATTGGATATGTAAACCCATGTTCATGTGGTTAAATTGTGTAAATGGACTTTGGAAAATTCTGAGTTATAATGTGTATGTTGAGAATGGTTACAAGCTATCCAAAATGAGCAAAATGTGTTGTTAAGTGCATTAATGGTATGGTACAAACCAGAATTGACAAGAAAGAGTTAGCTTAGTAAGTATAGAATGTGTAATTGGTGTGTGATGAAGAATGTGTAGCAGGGCAATGTATGTTTTAGCTTAGAACCTTAAGTGTATGACTCCAATTGGTATGAGACAAATTGGAGGTGAAACTAGGCACAAAAAGTGTCAACTTTCATGAAGGAAGCTTACCTAAATTTTGTCCACAAAGTGACATGAGAATTGACCAAATCCGAAATAGGTAAGTGCAGGCCAGAATTTTTGACCATATGAACAATAGTAATTAGGAAGACCATAACTCACTCAAAATAGGTCCAATTGACCTGAAATTTTTACCATGAATAGTTTAGACATAGATATACAATTCTTATGAAGACACCAAAGCCCAAAAATGTCCAGAATGAAGCCAAATAGCTTACACAAGTTCATGTACCAAAACTGGCCGAACCAAAAGTGACCTAAAAATGACCTAAGCCTACCATTTTAGTGCATTCTGTCTAGCATTGGTAAATTGACCATATCTTGGTCTACACAACTCAGAATGACCTGAAATTTTGCTCCGCTTGCAATAAGACATAGACCTATAAGTTTGTAGTTTGGACCAAAACCCAAAAATAGAGGAAACAGGGTCGTCCAGCTAGGTTAAAATAGTATACCGAAATCCGGTAAATTGCAATAAAATGCAATACACTTGAAAATGAAATTGGTAACATATACCAACACTAAAGGGCTATAAAATGTGACATATTGGTAACATTAGAATTGACTCACTTAGAGTACATCAAGGGTCAACATTATAGGTTGACTAATGAAATGAATTGAAGGGAATAGTATCAAGAAAATTTAGATATTGGATTTTATTGTTAGAAACAATTTAATTGAGTACTAAAACACTTTAAATTGTGTGTTTCAGTTGAAAAGGATATTGAGAAGCATAAGGAACATTGAGTCAAGGCTTAGGGGCGACTCAAATCAAGTTTGTGCACAACTAGCTTTTAACTGATTTTATTCTGAATATTTCATATGATTAAATGACGTATTTTTCTTATGTATTATGTTTAACAAGCATTGGATTTAATTCAATGATTATTAAAATTGTTATAGTTTGTATGAATTTAGCTTTGTGAAATGGTATTTCCACAAGTATTAAGCATTGTTGTGGATTGAATAAATTATATTTTGGAAAATTGTGATAGAACATGTTTTGAATTGTGATGGGCAATTTGCATGGAAAAATGTAAATTTATGATTTGAATTGTGATGAGCATAAAAAAATTATTAGATATTGGAATTGACTTTGAATCGAATTGTATTGTGATTTATGCTCACTAAAATGATTGTGATATTGTTTTATATCTCGCAATAAATGTTTGACTAGATTATTACCCATCTCTCTCATTTGTTGAGAAGACAATGGAGTTAGTTGTGTTTTGATTACCATGGTACCTGCACAGGCTTAGATTCTCCTCTTATTAGAGGTTAGATCTAAGTTTCTTTTATGTTATGGCCCTTGTGGAAGATTCATTACTGTTGTGTGTACTGTGCACGATGATTCGACCTCCCCGACCATAAGGAGTTAGAATCATCCCGAAGATAGCCCTTTCGGATTAGTCTTGCATAGTTAGTGAGATAAAGAATGGTTTTTGAGATAAAGAATGGCTTTTGAGATAAAGATTGGTTTTTGAGATAAAGAATGGCTTTTGAGATAAAGAATAGTTAGTGAGATAAAGAATGGTTTTTGAATAGTAAAGAATTGTGATTTCAATTATGATTTATGCATAATTGATTTTGTTAGAATTACCTTAAATGTTTGGTTGTGATTTGATAAATTGAATTTCGTGATCAAAGTCATTTCATACAAATGATTTATGTTATTGGCAATGAATAATTTGATTTTTGGAATTTAATGAGTATCCTGATTTCTAAATTATTTGCTGTAATTTTGCTAAGGTATATTGAACTATGTTTTAGGTTATAGTTGTGCACCACTGAGTTCACTACTAAGCGATAGCTTTGTATGCTGTCACAGGTGAAAAGAGCATAAAGCAATTGAGTAAGCTTCTTTGAAGAGACATTCAGATCAGCTCCAGGTATACCCATGTACCCAGGTTTTGATGTATGCATGTAATAATATATATGTAAATTATTTGAGCAATTGTATAAAAACTCTTGTAAAATATTTTGGTATGTAATTAAATGTAAATTATTATGATATAAATGTTGAGTCTTGTAATCAATGAAATGTTCTTTATGATGAGATTGGTTTAAAAATGAATTGATTTGATTATTGAGATTTGAATTGTGAGTTGAAATGAAGTTATTGGAGTTGTATTTGAGAAAACATATTGGGAGTGTTTTCCTTTTCAGGTTTGAAGAACTGTTTTCTCAAAACACAGCCGGCACCTTGCCGAAATTTTAAAAAAATTTTATAATACCAGATTTTGATTGATGATTTAAATTTCACGAAAATTGTTTTAAAATCCCTTGTAGTATATCTAATGGGTTATTGGTAGGCGAAGTACGGTAATTCATTAGGTGTACTACGGGATCATGTTACATCTTACGGGAGAGTAGGGTGTGACATCATGACACAAATTTTCCAAACATGCCGTGTTGTGCTCCACGATAAGGCATACTCACCCCACTAATCGAAATCAATAAGGGAGGTGGCTAGCTAGCTAATGAGAACTCATCCATACTCACCTCAGACTGACAAGTCAAAGATGAAGCAATATAGTCATACTCACCCCATAAATGGAGGAGGAAAATAGTCATACTCACCCCATAAATGAAGGAGGAAAATAGTAATATTGTCATGCCAAGTGTGAATCAAAACAATTCCAAATCACAATATTTAAATATTTCATACAAATCACAAATCATATTTTAACTCGAAATTTCCATTTGAAAAGTAGGCAACACAATAATTCTCAAATAAAATTCCCAATGCCCAAACAATAAAAAATTATTCATAACTCATTTCTCCAAATAAATTTTCTGGTAAAAGCAGTGAATATAAAAAGTATTATGCACAGACCTTTAATAAATGCCTCTTGCCCTGACTCAGTGTTCCTTATACTTCTCAATATTCTTTTCAACTGAAACACACAATTTAAAGTGTTTCAGTACTCAATGAATTTGTTTCTAACAATAAAATCCAATATTTAAATTTTCTTGGTACTATTCCCTTCAATTCATTTCATTAGTCAACCTATAATGTTGACCCTTGATGTACTCTAAGTGAGTCAATTCTAATGTTACCAATATGTCACATTTTATAGCCCTTTAGTATTGGTATATGTTACCAATTTCATTTCCAAGTGTATTGCATTTTATTGCAATTTACCAGATTTCGGTGTACTATTTTAACCTAGCTGGACGACCTAGTTCCCTCAGTTTTCGAATTTCAGTCCAAACTACAAACTTGTAGGTCTATGTCTTATTGCATGCGGAGCAAAATTTCAGGTTATTCTGAGTTGTGTGGACCAAGATATGGTCAATTTACCAATGCTGGACAGAATGCACTAAAATGGTAAGCTTAAGTCATTTTTAGGTCATTTTCATTTCGGCCAGTTTTAATACCTGAACTTGTGCAAGCTATTTGGCTTGGTTCTGGCCATTTTTAGGCTTTGGTGTCTTCGTAAGAATTGTAGATCTATGTCTAAACTATTCATGGTAAAAATTTTAGGTCAATTGGACCTGTTTTGAGTGAGTTATGGTCATGCTAATGACTACTGTTCATATAGTCAAAAATTCTGGCCTGCACTTACCTATTCCGGATTTAGTCAATTCTTATGTCACTTTGTGGACAGATTTTAGGTAGGCTTCCTTCATGAAAGTTGGCACATTTTGTGCCTAGTTTCACCTCCAATTGGTTTCATACCAATTGAAGTCACACACTTAAGTTTCTAAGCTAAAACATACACTGTCCTGTTACACATTATTCAACACTTATCAATTACACATTCAATACTTATCAAGTTTACCTTTCATGCCAATTCTGTTTTGGTACCATAACATTAACATACTTAACAACACATTTTGGTCATTTTGGACAGCTTGTAACCATTCTCAATAAACACACTATAACACAGAATTTTTCTAAAGTCCATTTACACAATTTATCCACATGAACATACCTCATTTACATATCCAATTCCAAACTATTATACACATATACACGTTGCCACAACAAACACCATAATTCAACAAACCATTCCATGAAATTACACATTTCCAACCACTCTTTAAAATTGCCAATTCACCTCATGGAAATATCTCCTTCAAATTTGCTTTCAAGCTTCCAAAACCAAGTGCACTATCACACATACACTTAGTATACATTATCTAAAGTATTTCTATACACATAAACACCTATACCAACATCTTAAACAACCATTTACAAGTGAAAACAAACAAAAAATAGTAAGTTTCCATGGCTGCCGAAATGGTATACCACCATTACTCCATCAAACTTTAAAATTTCTTCCACAAAACAACTCCCTACAACATTCACTCAAAGTTTAATGAAGCAAGATTGAAAAATACACATTTACCTCTTTTGGACTTCTTCAAAACTTCACCAAAAATTATCTTTCTTGCTCCCTTATTGCTGCCCAAGGTGTGTAGGTAAGGCTTAGTGAAGGAACCTAGTGAAAAATATGGCTAAATCATGGTTGCATGGAGCTTGGTTAAGCTTCGCCATTAAGTCCCATGGAGTTTTGAGAGGAAAATGGGTTCGGCTGATTTTTTGTGAAGGTTGAAGATGATCAACTTCTGCCCACTAAAACTTATTTTATGTCTCTCATAATGTAGTTAGTAAAGCACTAAACTTTGGTTAATGATTTAATAATCCAAAGTTTCCAATTTTGCAATTTTGTCACCATTCTTCCACTATTTACATTATGTACCACAATTTATTTTTTTTATGATATTTTCAAAGTTTAATATCATTTATTTTTAATGGACATTTAGGTCAAAAGACAACTCGGGATGTCAATTTACCAAAATGCCCCTATTCGGGTTGTATTCCCGATTTTTCGGTAACACAGAGTTTTGTCGTTTTCTCGATTTCTCATTTTTCTTTGTACTAATTAATTAATTTTTCTTTGATATTTCTAATGACATCTATACTTCAATAAGTCTTTAATTATGTCTAGAAACTAAATTTCGAGGGTTTCCTGCAGTCTTAGGATCGGCTATTGCCTGCGCCGTAACTTCCCCGCGCGGTCACCCATCGTTGTGGTGCTGGCTCGTTTAACTTAGTTTCATTTCATTTCTATTATTTTTCCTTTGTTTTTCTCGTATTTTCCTTTCTTGTATTTCATTATTTTATGTCTCCATACTAATATTTAAATATAATTTCAAGCATCCTAGCTATCCGGACAGACACTAGTCACTAGAACAGTAGAACGCACTACCGAACATAGGGGTGTTACAAGTTAGGAGTATGGATTGGCAACTAATGCCAACACTTTTGGGAACCAAAATGTGGTAAATTTATGTGATTAGGACTTATGTAGCTATTATGCATTAGAGAGTCAATAATTTGACCTAAATAGTAAAATAAATAGTAACCTTATATGTAAAGCATGAAAATTCAATCAATAATTTGGTAATGTGCCCTAGTATACCTAGTAAGATTGGTTTTGATAGGTTGGCATGCCAATAGGGTTCAGTTAGCAGTACTGCACATGGTATTATGCTATTATATGATTTTATGGCTTTTAGCCATTCTGATATTGTGGTGATACTTGGCCTTGTGCCTAATAAATATTACAGCTTATTAGCTGTTCTGTTGCACACCGGGATATACATATGTGACCGATGGTGTGACGACCTGAGGTACTTGGTACCCAATGCCAGTGTAACACCCCTAAGTTCGGTAGTGCGTTCTACTGTTCCGGTGACCAGTGCTGTCCGGACAGCTAGGATGCCTAGAACCGTACTTCGATATGAGTGAGGAGACATAAAATAATGAAATACAAGAAAAGAAAGTACAAGAAAAACAAAGGAAAAATGATAGCAAAGAAATGTAACCAAGTTAAGCGAGCTGATAACCCTAGCGATGGGTGACCGCACTGGGAAGTCACGGCGTGGACCGTTGATCGCCTGGATCATGGAACCCTGGAAAACATTTTTGGGACATAAATAGACCCTTGTTGAAGAATAAATATCATTAGAAATATCAAAGAAAAATTAAATAAATAGTACAAAGAAAAGTGAGAAATCGAAAAAGCAGAAAACCCAGAATACATCTAAAAATCGGGAACATAACCCGAACAGGGGCATTATGGTCATTTGACATCTCGAATTGTCTTTTGACCTAAATGTCCATTAAAAATAAATCATATTTTAAGCTAAACTTTCACTTAATCCCACATTAAACACTTGAAGCATATTCATAAATATTTCTCAACATTTCATTTATCAACATACATTGTAACACCCCTAAGTTCGGTAGTGCGTTCTACTGTTCCGGTGACCAGTGCTGTCCGGACAGCTAGGATGCCTAGAACCGTACTTCGATATGAGTGAGGAGACATAAAATAATGAAATACAAGAAAAGAAAGTACAAGAAAAACAAAGGAAAAATGATAGCAAAGAAATGTAACCAAGTTAAGCGAGCCGATAACCCTAGCGATGGGTGACCGCACTGGGAAGTCACGGCGTGGACCGTTGATCTGCCTGGATCATGGGAACCCTGGAAAACATTTTTGGGACATAAATAGACCCTTGTTGAAGAATAAATATCATTAGAAATATCAAAGAAAAATTAAATAAATAGTACAAAGAAAAGTGAGAAATCGAAAAACAGACAAAACCCGGTAATACCGAAAAATCGGGAACATAACCCGAACAGCGGCATTATGGTCATTTGACATCCCGAATTGTCTTTTGACCTAAATGTCCATTAAAAATAAATAATATTACACTTAGAAAATGAAATGAAAAATTAATTTGGTGGTACCTAAAATAAATAGCTAAAATCAAGGGTTTAATGTGGGATTAAGTGAAAGTTTAGCTTAAAATATGATTTAATTTTTTAGTGGACCACTAAGGGAATTAATTAAACACATAGTGGGACATGTGTACACTTAATATGCAGCTGAAACTCCATCTTCTCCACATGAATTCAACATTGCCGTGAATGAAGGTGAGAGGAAACTCCATAGCCATTTTTCATGCAAGCTTTCTTAACTCTCCATTTTCAACTCCAACCTCTTAGGTTTCTTCATTAAACTTTGTCTACACATCACAAGGAAGATATTGATACCAATTTTGAGAAGTTTGGTGAAGGTTTAGCAAGTTACAATCAAAGGTAAGTTTACATTTTTTGAGAATTCCTTTGTTAAGTTTTGTGTGCATGTTATGGGTGTTGGTTTGGTGAAGGAAAATTTTGAGTTTGAAGAGTTATTGTTGTTTTCATTTTGGACAGCCATGAGTCACGTTTTTGATGAGATATTTGTGCATATAATTGATGAGAAATAATGTTGATCATGGTGATTTAGTAACCTAGTGAATTATTTCATGTTTATATGGTGATTTATGCACTTGGATGGGAATTGGTAACTTGGACGGCACTTTGATGTTGAAGAAGATTTATGCAGCTTGGGAACACTTGAGTAATTGTATGTATTGAAGGAAGTGTGGGCAGAATATTGACCTAGAAGGATTGATGATATGTATGTAGATTGATATTGAAAAGTGTATGTAAGATTTGTAATGGTTAGGTGTGTATGTAATGGTACTTAGAAATTGTAAATGTGAATTATACTTGGTGTGTTGAGGGCAATGGTAATCTGCCCAAAATAATGTTAATGTAAAGTAGAAAATGCTTTTGGTAATGTACCAAAACAGATTGGTAGGGTATGGAAGTAAACTTTGCAAGGTAAATATGTGTTTGAAGTGGGATGTGAAAGGCATAGTGAGGGCAGTGTACATTTTAGCCTATAAGCTTAAATGTGTAACCTCAATTGGTATGAGACCAATTGGAGGTGAAACTAGGCACAAAATGTGCCAACTTTCATTAGAAAACATACCAAAATTCTGCTTGCAAGGTGACCTAAAAAAATGACCAATTCGGATTAGGTGCAATTAGGACCTGAAAAATGACCAATTGGGCAGCAGTGAGTGTTTAGGCCATAACTCACTCAAACCAGGTCCAATTGACCTGAAATTTTGACCAAGAATAGTTAAGACCCATACCTACAAGTCTTATGAAGACACCAAAACCCAGAAATGACCAGAAGCAAGTCAAAAAGCTTGCACAAGTTCGGGTCCAAAAACTGGCCGAACCAAAGTTGACCAAATTGACCAAAAATTGACCTAATTTGATACCAATTGACCAGCAATAGTATAATGACCATAACTTGGTCTACTTAACTCGGATTGACCTGAAATTTTGCCCCGCGTGCAATAAGACCTAGATCTACAAGTTTGTAGTTTTGACCAAAACCCGAAAACCGAGGGAACTAGGCCGTCCGGCTAGGTCAAACCAGTATCCCGGAATCCAGCAAGTTGCATTAAAATGCACTAAACAAGGAAACGAGTTTGGCAAAACGTACCAAACCTAAAACCCTATCGAATGTGACATATTAACGACACTAAAACCTAATTTACCTAAAACGCAACGAGGGTCGGTATATTAGGTGATTAAGTGAATAATTGAGTTCAGTGCATTATTTACCAAACACCATCGATAGAGACAATTTAATTTGGTACTGAAACACTTCGAATTGTGTTTCTCAGTTAACAAGGACTCAACAAAAGGGAAAGAAATACTGAGTCAGGACCAGGAGACAAATATCAGAGGTTTGTGCACAACAATTGTTTCTTTTGAATTATTTTCAATTGAAATAAATATTGACTATTTGTATATTATTGTTTTAAATTGTGGAAATGTGTTTGATGGACACTTATTGATTTAAAAACATTGTGAATGGTTTGAAACTGTGAAAAATTGTTTGAATGATATTGATGGATACTTATTGATTGAAAAGCACTGTAAATGGTTTTTGTGGAAATTGAAGTGAATTACGAATTGTGTTGCCATTTTGTGAATGAAATTATAACTTTGGAAATTTATTGGATTCTTACGGATCATTTGAATAAAATGTTTAGAATTGTTTTGATTCACGATTGGCATGACACTGTTACTATGTTCCTCCTCCATTAATGGGGTGAGTGTGATTATTCCTCCCTCTTTGACTTATCAGTCTGGGGTGAGTATGATTATGTTCCTCCCTCTTTGACTTCCCAGTCTGAGGTGAGTATAGATGAGTACTCATTAGATAGCTAGCTTCCTCCCTCATTAATTTCGATTATTGGGGTGAGTATGTCTTGTCGTGGTGTACAACACGGCATATATGGAAAAAAATTGTGTCATGGCCTAAATTGTGTTATTGATTGGCAACATTGTATTATTCAGTTATTTGATCGAATTGTGTTATTGATTTGCAAAACGATATTATTCAGTTATTTGATCGAATTGTGTTATTGATTTGCAAAACGATATTATTCAGTTATTCGATCGAATTGTGTTATTGATTTGCAAAACGATATTATTCAGCTATTTGATCAAATTGTGATATTGATCGGCAACACTGTGTTATTAAGTATTTTGATCAAATTGTGTATGAATTGGCAATACGGTATTCTTAAACTATTTGACTAAATTGTGTTATTATGAATTTTGATAAATTGTGAATTGGAGTTTAAATTCCTTATGACATTCATTGTCTTGAATTTAACTATGGTTTTATGTATCCACTATTTATATGGTTTATGAATTGTGATTTAAAGTTGTATTTGGTTAATGTTGTGCACCACTGAGACATTGTCTCAAATGATAGCTTTTATTACCGTCGCAGTAGACGTATTGTGTAAGCAGACTAGGCTGCTAGTACCTCCAGCGAGAGATTTTTCGGGTATAACGAGTATACCGCTTTTTGCATTTTGTACTGTAATGTATGACACTGTATGTACATTTTATTTTTGGTTTTGAGCAGTTGTAAATTCAAATTGTACCTTGAAGTTGTAAAATAATTATGAGCTGTTTTGACTTGTAAAAGCTGTATTATATTTCCTTATCTCAATCTTTGAAAAATCACTGCAGAATTGAGTTGAGAAATATATTGTGTTGAGAAAAATGTGGAGTTGGGATTTGGAAAAATATTGAAGTGTACTTTGTACAGGTTTTCTGAAGAACTGTTTTGTCCAAAATACAGATGGCACTTTGCCAAAATTTTTACAGGAATTCCAAATAAACCAAATGAGTTAGTTGTTTCACTTCAGTTCACAAAAGTTTTTAATACCTGTAAATAGTGCTCACCACTGTAAAAGAAGTAAGAAAAGTTTTTAAAATCCCTTGTAGTGTATTTAATGGGTTATCAGTAGACGGAGTTGGTAATTCATTAGGTATACTACGGGATCATGTTATGCCTTACAGAGGGGTAGGGTGTGACAGCCAGTTTACCCGTTTATCCAGTCCAGTCATCCAGTATAGGTTACTTAGGCAACAAAAAATGGAAGTTGATAAATTTAATGAAATAATGGATACAATAAGTACCAAAGAAATAAGACTACAAATAATTACCAAAAAGTTGTCAACATGAGACATCAATATGTACACTACATGTTTACTTCTTTTTAGTTCTTTTTATTTTATTATTGGCACCACTAAGCATTATTGCTTAGCGCATCTCTTTTTACCACGCGTATGTTCTGGAGAGACTGATAAAGAGCCCAGCAGACCACAGACTGGGTGAGGTCACAGATCTGCATAGAGTCAGAGTCACCTCTCATCTGCAGTGCATCAGTGGTAGGACCTTTAAGTTCCTTTCGAAATTTTGTTTTTGTATTTTGTAATGGGTAGTAGTTTATGGTTTGTAAATTATGAACTCATGTAAATAGTAAATTTATGTAATCATATGTTAATGCACCTATTTTGTAAAATTTTGTTAATTAATATAATTTGAGAATATCTTCATGAAATTAAATTTGATTTTGGATTTGAATGAAATTGTGGATTCATGTTGCAAACTTGAGATAGTTGTGAATGTTGAGAATTGTTGAGACCATGTTGATGGTTATTGGAGTTTGAGAATGATTGAAAATGTATAGGAAGTGTTTTTCACAAGTTCTGAAGAACTGTTTTCTCCATTTTTAGCCGGTACTCTGCCGGATTTTCTATAAAATTTTTGAAACCTCAAATGAATTTATAATTTCAATAAATGACTTAAATGAGTTAAATTTCACAAATTGCACTTCATAATCATGAAAAAAAAAAATTAAGGAAGGACAAAAATAATTGAGATAAAATATGGTATTCCGGTACACTGTGTGGCATATCTTGCTCGGCTATACTGCAGACGGGTAAGGGGTGTCACAATATAAGGAATAGGATGAAAAGAAAAAAATACAAGCTGCCATTCATCTGTTTTGTGCTGCCACCCTTGGCTGCCTCTCCTTCTCTTCTTCTTCATCTTTCATCAATTCATAGAGATTAGACAACAATCTTTTGAATTAAAAATACTAGAAATCGTTTCTAGTTTCCTGTTTACATCTGTAATCTCTTAAAAGGCAAAACTTGATTTTCTAATTGATTGGGAAAGCTTTAGAAGCTGTTCAAGAGCTGTCATTGGTGTTCCTAGTGTGGACAAGCTAGAGGGACAACATCTAGTGTCCTAGGCACAACCCAAAGGTGCCAAACACACTGCAGTGCATTAAAAAGATTAGTGCACTTATTCTTGATCTAATCTAGGGTTCTAATGAATTAATCTGTTAATTCTAAAATCCTAAATAGCAAATGTAGATCCAAAAACATATTAAAAGAGTTTTAATATGTTGTTTATTATTGAAATCAAATAGATAAAAATGAATCTTGCATGATGCATGTGACCCTAGGTGAAAAGTTTTTGAATTCAATGATATAAACTTATGTTTTTTATGCTTTCGCTCCTTCAATTGGTATCAGAGCCACTATATTTGCTATTTAGATTGTTGATTATATGATTTAATTGTGTGGTTTGATCATGAGATGATAGATCCATTGTTGGTTGCAAAGGAAAAGTGGCGGCATGGTGATGAACACCAATGGTGCGCACACTTTGTGGTCTCCAATGGTGCGCGCAAGGTTTGGTTTTTTGAATCTACAATTGTTGTATGATCTAAGGTTCAACCTATGACTAATTAAAGTGTTTAATTAGATGTTTTAATCACACAATTAAATTTTGATTCAGATCTGAATTTTAAAAGTTGTTTGAATGTGATTTAGATCTGAATTTTTAAAGTTGTTTGAATGTGATTCAAATCTGAATTTTAAAAGTTATTTGAATGTAATTCAAATATGAATTTTTAAATTTATTTGAATGTGATTCAAATATAAATTTTTAAATTTGTTTGAATATTTGAATCATATTCAAATCTAGATTTTTAAGTTGAATATGAGATATTTAATTTAATTTAAGTATGTATTTTTATTTAATTGTTAAATAGTGATATGCATGATGGATGATCATGGACTATAAAAGACCAATGTAATTGGTTTATTTCTTTTATGTTTCTTTGGGTTGTAAATTAATTAATTTATTTTAATTTATTTTGGGTATGTATTATAAAGGTTGTAATATTTTTTGGGTTGTAATTTCATTTATTTGGTTCTTGTAAATTTGCCTTGGTATGCCAAGGATTACTATGTAATTGGATTGAAAGAAGATCAAGGAGGTCAAGAGCATTAGTGGGACCAGTGGGAGGAATTCAAGATCAAGTATTGATTATGTACTTGTCGACACCATATTTTGGCCGATCTCCCGAAATCAATAAACTTTGAAACCGATCCCCAACCCCAAGCCTCCACGTCGTTCAATTCATTTCCGATCTCTCTTCATAAGGATCAAATCGACGCCAAGCCTCTTTGCCAGCTAATCACACTTCTGATCTCTCTTTACTAGAAATTAAACCAGTACCAAGTCTCAATCCTATCTGATCTCTCAAATCAATTACTAAGTTTTTTGGCCAGTCAATCACATTTTTGATCTCTCTTGTCAAACGAAATTGAACCAACATTAGGTCTTCATGCCATCTGATCCCCCATTCATAAATATTGTAGATAGTTGTTCAATAAAGTTAAGGTTTTAATCCGGCTTAATGGTGCTTCCGATCTTAAGTGTTCAAATCAGGTTTCCAGTTTTAATAATCTTAAGTTTTGTTCAGCGTTTGTTCTCGGTTTAGGTCGATCTCATGTTTACAAAGTTTTACCGATCACTCATACATAGGTTAATAATTGCTTTCAAGTTGTTCTAATATGTTCAGACAATCAGGCGCTCATGCAACTTAGATACTTTTCGATCTCATCCAGTCATTGAACTAAAAAAGAACTTCATTTCATTTCAAATTAAAAAATTTTACAAGTCATTCGGCTGGAGGATCACCCCCAGCCTGTTCTACATTTTGTTCACTTCCTCTCTCACATTCAGCCTCCTCGCTATCCTCTTCGTTTTGGGGAGCCAGATCCACCATCCAGGAAAAGTCCTCCTCGGGATAATGCTTCTTGAGTTCGGTTAAAAGGTCCCCATGGGCATTCACATAAGCACCGGCCTCCCTTGTCACTGCCTCTTCTTCTTTTGCTTTGAGTTCGTCAGTGAGGCGAGCGACATCAACGGCTCGGAGCGCCCGAATCTCTTCAAGAACATGAGCTTGCTCGGCCAGTTTATCCTCATAGAATTTCATCCTCCCCTCAATTTCAGCTATATAGTTTTGCGCATATGAAAGTTGGGATCAGAACGAAGCTGCTTCATGACCCACCTTCTCGATCTCCTGCCTCATACGGTGAGCTTTCTCCCGAACAATGTGTTGGTTCACTAAACTCTCCACGCTCAGGCTCATAGTCCGGATAAGGATGTCATCGAGACTGTTCGGGGACAGCCTATCCCGAGCCTCCTGAAGGCGGATTGAGGCCCCCAAAACCTTAGCCAAGCCCGGATTCTCTCGAACCGTGCAGTTCTTCTCCAGTGAGTGGATTAGGACTTGAGCGCCTCGGGAAAGGGTCCTCACAGGAGGTTAGGAGGGACCCCCTTTCGCACTCGAAGTAATGAGTGGAGGTGGTGGCGGCTCTTCATGTCACGGAGGAGACCGAACGACTTCTACTTCAGGGATCGGCGGTCCTGAGGGTCGGGACGAGTCTCCCTATGTCTCCCCCGGATCGTGCCTTGGTGTCTGAGAGGCCTCAGCATACTTCATCTTCTGCACCTTCCTGGAGACCTCCCTCTTCCTCTTTCGACTCTCCTTGGAAGCCTCGCTGCCCGCCATGCCTGCACAGAGAAAAAGTCAGTGAGTTCGCTAAGGCCCAAAGATCAGAGATATAGAAAGTACCGAGTCTAAGGTCAGAGAGCTGAAGCCCAAGTTCTTTGCCGGTAATTAGCTGCATGGTCCAATGATGCAGTTCGACCGTCACTGCATCTAAACAAGAGAACTTCTGTGTGGCCGCCTGATCTTTCAGTTCCATCACCATTATGCCCTCTTCCCTATTCAGGGTGATGCGCTTCGGAATTAACAGGCCCTGATGTAGCCTGCTACGAGGGAAACCCTCAAAACCACTCGGAACCTTGCTCCTCAGAATGAAAAAGCGATTCTTCCAATTCTTCAGGGAGGAGGGCAGGTCGGTAAAAAGCCCACAATGTGGCTTCTCCTGAAAGAACCAATACTCATTGTCCTTTTGATGAGTTAGCCTGTGTAGCTCGGCGAACACCTTCGCCGTTGGTCTGAGCCCCTTAGCTCGGCAGAGGCCTCTGAAGGTTACTGGGATTCGCCATGAGTTTCAGTGAACTTGGGCTATGCATACTTGATGGAACTTCAAAACATCCCTGAAGTAGTTATCAAGAGGGAAAAGCAGCTCGGCTTTTAATTGCTCTTCGTATACGATAATCATGTCATTTTCTTCGAAGAAGTGATCGGCTCGGAGATCGCCATGACACTTGATAAGTTTGTATGAATCGCCTCGAATGTTATACTCTTCACTAAACGACTGCAGGTCGGTTTCTTGAAGGATTGACAGCAGCTCATCCACAGGAAGGTTTTCTCTCCCTGAAGAATGCGTTCGTCTTGAGGGTCTCGCTTAACCATGGGCTGGAACGGAGATGTAGGAGGTTCAGATCGCCCACTCGGTCTGACCACCTCAACTTCATCTGACGACCATGAAACATGAACGGAAGGGGGGCTCACCGATCTCTGACCCTCAGCATCGCTCATTTTCAAAGAAAAGAGAAAATTTAAACTAAAAGAAAGATCAAAACCCTTACCGGAGTGTGATCGGTATCGGAAGAACTTGAAAAAAAAAAATGAGAGGATTTTGGAATTGCTCGCGAGAGGCTGAAAATGACATAAGGGAGCAACTGGCGGACCCATCCCCTATTTATACCCGTCTGAGCATTTAATGCTCACGGTGTCCCAAGCAGCGCATCGGTTAGCGGGATTCGCTAGCTTTTTCTGACACGTCTCATGAATATTCCAAAAATTCCATAATTGAATAAGGAGAGATCAGCTGGTTAAAAGACCGGCAGATTAAGGTGTTTGTTTGGAATTACAGATCGGCTAAAGGCTATTCATTTAGGAATCGGATCGGATGAACACATTAGAGATTGGAAAATAACCAATGTAACAATAATAAAATGGTAATTGTCAAAATAAAATTTTATTTCCAAAAGGTCAGATTACATCATCTAGGCGATCTCAAGAGATCGGATTACATTAAAGGTCAGATTACATCATTTGGGCGATCTCTAGAGATCGGATTACATTAAAGGTTAGATTACATCATTTGGGCGATCTCTAGAGATCGGCTATACATCCTATCTAGTAAAGGCCTATGTCAAAGCCTAGTCTTATGGCTGAATCAAAAGATGTGTTTGATCAGGAGACCAGCCGTCGACATCAGATAGATGTACAACTCAGATGGGGAGACTATGACTCTCATGAGAATGAGAGAGATCGTCATCAATGTTATCGCTCGAAACCGAGCCGCTGTCGGGACACCCAATGTGGTGAGAAGCCAAATGAACTTCGAAAGGCAGTCACCAAAGATCGGAGGGAAATTAGCAGTCTTCTCGCCCGAAATCAGTTCGCCGATTACATCGGTCGACCGATTCGAGGTCAACACGATCGATATTTTCAATTTGGGTCGGTAAATTAGTCCAGTTCTCTCACTGTCATCAGAGGTGGCCATAGTGATTTTCTGATCACCGGGGTCATAAATTTTCAGTTGATAAATAAGGTGAACAGCCAGAAAAAGATCAAAAGCAGCTATCATGGCCGGGATTGTTGCTGGAGCGGCTAAAACAGGAAAAGTGAGAAGGAAAGAGGAGAAAATCAAATGCGGAGGGGTTTCCTATTGGAGGTATATATATAGAGGTCTGAGCATTTATTGCTAGCAGAAAACGAAGTGAACGCCTCGGAAATCGAAGGAATAAATGCTTTGACTGAACCGGACCAGATGAAAGAGAAGACCGGAGTGGGAGAGATCGGAAGAGGGGGCCCGGCATGAAAGATCAGAAAAATAGCATATTGGAAAGGTCGGAAGGAATGGGAGATCGGAAAGCAAAGAGAATAAGACAACTTCCAATAACTGTCATCATAATCAGAGCCGAGGTAGTTAAAGCATTGCATACGAGATCAAATCTCCACCGCACGCCTCATATGCAGAATCGTCCACATTACTGACAAGTGCCAGAGTATGTCATGACAGTTGTGTACATTCCGATCTCTGCCGTTGATCTTACTTGTAAGGACAAGCCCAGAGCCCTTGGATCAAAAAGAAGACGACAAGACCAGCGCCTTTTATTCTCGGCCCTTAAATCTTCCTTGGTAAGAAGATTATGAACCGTCAGATTAGAAAAGAGAAAGGACAAATATTCCGGATAGGATCTCAGACATTTATTTTGATTCTCTTCAATTCTCAAGCGTTAGATCATGTCCTTTAAAATCCAGACCTTCCGTCTCCCTCAAAGAGAATCCTGACCCTTCATTGGAAGCACCCGTTCCCTATAAATACCTGCATGAAAACTGTTGAAGGGAGGACGAAGAAAAAAGGGTGGTGATTATAGTGGAAAGGCTCTGAAAATTGATTCAATTTTTCTACTTTGCTATTTTTAAGCTAGAAAGACTTTAGAAACCAGTTTTCTAAAGTATTTTCTTTAAATAAGTGTTGGACACTGGAACTCTTGATTTTCAGTTTTTTCATTGCTCTGCGATACCCTTTCTTAAGTTTCAGTCCTGTTTTCATCACCTTTATATCCACTTTTATTTTCTGAGCTCAATCTCATTCATTATCATTCCGGCTCGATTACATGCTAACTAGGCATTCGTCATTTCAAGGCAAGCATTAGTCCCCAGACTATTAGCCCGCAACTCTGCAACATTCGCGACTCCATAGTTAGTTCAATAGGTTCAACTTCCTGCAGGTGAGTGTCTGAATCATTGCCTTATCCAGTGTTTGTCTTTATTTATTTTTTACGCTCGTAATTTTCGTCAAAGTTTGTCTTATGTTAGAAGGTCCCACGTGGGTGGTTATTCTCGAAGTCTGTCTTTGATATATCAGTTCATGTTATTTATTTGTTCTTGATCTTTTATTATTTCCTAATGTAGGTGTTCCGGTTACGGGTAACGTATAGGTAATTTGATAAAATGATGGGTAGCAGTATCTTAACATAAGAGTTTTTAAATAATCGTTCAGAAAATAAATCAGAGAATTATGAAGACCACTTGACTAGCTCGAGAAGATGACTGGGTAAGGTGGAGAGTCGAAGTAAAATTGAATTTCAGACTAGCAAATGGAATAGAGCAAACGTTGCTTGTCGAAAGGTACTGGTAAGCCGATCACATAGGAGATCGGTAAAATTCATTCCGGTATCCCTTATCTAGTCACAAGGTACCAACGAGTTAAAAGAAGCCTAATCCGGGTTCCCAGTATCTTCGGATGCCAGAACCCTTAGCCTAAGGTCCTTGCGCAATACGATCAAAATTAAATTTCAAGAGGTCGGGGGGAGATTTCTTATCTGATCCCCATCAAAACCAAATAGGAGATCGGAGGAGAGTTCTTATCCGGTCTTCAGTTAAGATTTTTTATAATCATTTAAAGAGATCGGAGGAGAATTCTTATCCGATTCTTAATTCAAATTTTAAACATTAAAAAGAGATCGGAGGAGAGTTCTTATCCGATTCTCAATTCAAATTTTAAATATTAAAAAGAGATCGGATGAGAGTTCTTATCTTATTCTCAATCCAAATTTTAAATGATAAAAAGAGATCAGAGGAGAGTTCTTATCCGATTCTCAAATCAAACTAAATAAATATACAGAGATCGGAGGAGAGTTCTTATCTGGTTTTCAAATCAAATTTTACTAAATGTACAGAGAAAGGAAGAGAGTTATTATCCGATTCTCAAAATCAAATTTCAATAAGCACGCAAAGTAAATCCCATAAATGAAAACCACAACACAATATCAATTCACTAAGGTCGTCTCATTTACTTATGTATCTGGGTAACCCAAAAACTAGTGAAAAATTAAATATTCTCTTTTGTCAAAGGGATTAACATCTTCATTCTAGCCTAACCCTCCTAGCTATCGATTTTAATTTATAAAGAGCATAATGTTAAATATGCTGACCCTCATAGAGGAACGAGGCAGGGTGCCTAACATCTTCCTCGTCCGTATACTGACCCCGAACCTAGAATCTCTGTTTTCGAAGTGGTTTTATGTTAGTTTGTTTTCATAAATGGTTTCTTTAATTTCCCTCAAAATTAAAGTGGCGACTCCTCACTCTTTCCCACTTCGGTGAGTGTTCGTCCAGGCGACCGTAAAATACCTTGCGACAGCTTGGCGACTCCACTGGGGAGATACGAACCTTCGCCTTAACCTCAGTTCAGAGGTCCAAAAGTAGATTTAATTTTATGCTCAAACCATAGTTAGGTGGGTCGAATTTACAAAATTTCATATATTAATTATTGTTATTTTTGCTAACCGTTTTGCTTGTCTTGATTGTCTTATCACAGCACTCTTCGTCTAAAAAAAAAAAGAGAAAAACTCCCCCATATTGGGAAGAGGTAAAGGTGTCCCTTCACACACTGAACACTCACACAATGTCCTCACACACTTCAGCCTTATACCCGGGCTTTTCTTATCCCTTTTAGGAAAATAGGAGGGAGTCATGTAGCGGTACCCGTGGGTTTTAACCCATTAGTATCCGTGAAGGCTCCTGCTCAGGTTGAAACTTGTTATATTTACTGTGATACCCGTGGAATTCTCCCGTTAGTATCATGGTGATAGAATGGGGCTCTACTGTTTGCAGTAGGGGCAATCTGGGAACCTGTGGCTTTTAGAAAATTAGACCTTGAGCTAAACTATCACAATAGCTGGAAGCCGTAGCAAACTACCTCATAAGATAGAACCATCCAATTAGGTAGCACCTATCCGGTACCAGGACTCTCCCTATTTTAGGACAAAAGGGACATACTTGCTCTTACCCTATTCTGTTTGTGTTTTCTCATGTTCTTGTTTTTAAGGGTAATCTTGGATCATACTGTTAGGAAGACCTACACACTTTCCTACTTTGATAAATGTGTAGGTGTCACTTTGCCAACAGTATAATTCAAAATTACCCGAATTTACCCTACTAACAAGTTTTTCCTATAGGCATCACCAAATTAAGGTCTGTAAAAGGATAAGCATCATTTTTAACATGGCATCCTCGAGTCAGTCGGCAGAAGAAGTTCTTAGACCAGAACAGAATGCTAAACCATGGTCCGAACTGCCTCATAGTTCATTGTCCCCGCAAAATGATGTCACCAGGGCAGATACTAGCCCGTTGCCTCCATTGGACCTAAGCAAAGTCAAGGATAAGATGACCGGTCTTGAGGGTCTATCTAATGGTTGGAGGTCGCTTCCCGATCCTGTTAAGGCACAATTTAAGGAAAAATATGAGAGGATTGCGACCTTGATATGAGTCAAAATCCAAGTTTCGGCATTAAAGGCCATGCTGTAGGTTTGGAATCCCAAGTATGGGGTGTTATCCTTCAATGACATCGATAAGACCCCCACTATGGAGGAATATTAGGCATTGCTAGAAATTCCTTATGCGGTGCAGAATCGGATCTACTTACACCTTGAGCATAGGCAGACCTGGAAACGGTTCGCACATATGTTGGGGATTCCCCCAGAAGAAGAAAAGGCTTGAGAAACTGTCAAAGGAAACACCCACAGATGATATTGGACTTATCTCAAGAATTGGTTGGATCAATACATCCAAGATGAACAGTGGGAGCAAGCTTCATTGGCGCTCGCCTTAGGGATCTATGGCCTAATCTTGTTCCCTGGGCCTTCGGGAATCATAACCTGCAGCGTTGCGGAGATATTCTGGGCGGTAGAAAAATAGAAGATCAATCCAGTACCGGCAATTCTTCCGTAGACTTTATTAACCTGCAGACAATAAGGCAAGGGATCCATTAAGTGCTGTCCTCAATTGTTGCACCTTTGGATCATCAGTCACATGTGTCCCGTAGAGACAAAGGGGTTGACTTGGTACCTTGACCAGCCTCTCATCGAAAAGATGACCAGATTAGTAATCAGCCCTAAGGATGAGTCGCAATGGCGAGAACGGATTCTGAGCTTCAACAGCCATGACTACTGTTGGAGGAAATTGTGGACGTCGGGTCAACCCATTTTGGTCAGCACGGGGGATAATCAATCAGTATCCCTAATTGGAGTGACCGGATACTCAAGTTACACTCCAGCATTAGCAATGAGGCAGTTTGGCTCAACCCAGTCCAGAATCAACATAGAAGAATACCACCGAGGTCATTTTTACCATAAGCTCAATAATGAGGAAGAATTGAAAATAGCTCGCAGATTCTGGGAAAATATCACTATGGTGGAAAGGTCGCCTAAAGGTCTGAGTGTCACGGGCGATTATCTTAAATGGAGGGCTGGCAGGGATCAAGGACACCCAACTGCAGATCCAACCAAATTCGAAGGCAGCGACCTCCGTCAAGACATCCCTTCAAAAGAAGCTAGCGCTCGCTTGGCCGACTCCCTACAAAAGGCAAACACCGAAAACTCGCAATTACAAGAGTGAATAAAACAGTTAGAGGACCAATAGTAGATCCTCAAAAGAAAAGTAAGAAGGCTCAGGGAAGAGGCAAAGACTGAAAAGACAGGGTTTGAAGAGCAAGAAATACGATGGGAAAGGGAAAAGAGCTCTCTCCCAGCTAAAATGAAAGAAGCAGAAATATAGAATGGCAAGCTTCAAGAGAAAATGAAATATTAGGATATACTCATAGAAGAGTATAAACAAGAAAGCAAAAAGAAGAAGCTTGAACTGAAGGAACAGGCATAGCTTATCAACGATATTCTGAAGGAATGTGCTAAAGAAAGAAAGGAAAAAGAAAGACAAGCCGCTCTCTATCAAGAGCTGAAAGAAAATGTTAACCAGCTGGAGAGAATGATAGCACAAGGGAAACAAGAACTCTTACCTGAATCCGAATATGCCCTGAAAATATTCAACCCCGCCAAACAAGAAGAAAGTCTGTATGAATATCTCAGGAAGTGTCATTACATTATAAAAAACCTTCCTGAGCCTAGGCCAATGTAAAGAATGCCATGTACGAACTATTCAATTAATGGAACAACTTTGGGCCACTGTTTAGCAAAATTATGAATTAATAGTATAACTCCCGTAGGAAGCCCCTCGCTAGGGTTATGTGAAAAATTGGATGTGCCATATGGACAGGTATCATAGATGCGCATTCAATCCAGTCATTCACAGTCGGACTATCGAACGATGCCATGAAAAAATTGGTGCAATTATTCTTCTGCAGATTTCATTTTGGCTCCTAAATGCCACTGTATCCTTTGTCCGAACCAGGACCTTTAATTTTTTATGAAATTCAAAATTCATTAAAAACTTTTTTACTTCCTGCAGAAAATCAATATTGCTTCAAGCAAAGCAAGCCTGACCAGGCACGCAGTTCAACTCAGACGAGTGTACTTAACAAGATCACGAACAAGAAGGCTAATGGAAGACCAGGAACAAGTCCAGAACCTACAAGGACAAGTGTTCGAGTTGAAAGACCAGGTCTCAGAGCTCATGAGACTAATGAGGGAAATGTCCCATAATAAACCTGCCTCAGAGCCTAACTTACCAGTACCTCCCCCATCACCTACAACGGTTGATCCTCATCCGGCTTCAACCTCTTTCACCTTTCAGCCACCTATCCCGGATCCGACAATCACCGTCAATCCGACTTCCCTGAATAATGACCCACCTTTCTCCTATTACCCGGCTATCCCAAATGCCGAGCCACACTCTTCAATCCTGATCCCTTCGGTTCATTCCACCCCTCAACTCCCGACTGGGGGAGCATTTCATGCAGTAGGAGGAGAGAATAAGATGAGAGAAAATGAGAAGCTATCCACTCTAGAAGAGAGATTAAGAGTGATAGAGGGGCTGAACATGTATGGTTCAGTTGATGTGACGTCACTTAGATTGGTGCCTGATGTGGTGGTGCCGCCTAAGTTCAAAATCCCAGACTTCGACAAATACACTGGGAACTCAGACCCCCGCATTCACCTGGCCACCTACATTGCCAAAATGTCCGCCCTGACAGAGGACGATCGACTCCTAGTCCACTTCTTCCACGAGAGTCTCTCCGAGGCAGCCCTGAGATGGTGCATTCAGTTGGACAGGAGCAAATTGCGCTCCTGGAAAGATTTGGCTGACGCTTTCCTAAAACAATACAAGTTCAACTGTGATGTGGCCCCCACAAGGAGAGACCTCCAAAACCTGGTGCAGAGAGATAGGGAAAGCTTCAAAGACTATGCCCAGAGATGGAGAGAAAAGGCTGCAGAAGTGTATCCTCCAGTGACTGACAATGAACTATGCTCCTTGTTCATTGAGACATTGAAGGCTCCTTATTTCAATCTGATGATTGGAAATGCCTCCAACAGCTTCTCAGACATTATCCAAGCTGGAGAGAGAATATAAGCTAATTTAAGGATGGGACGACTGTAGGAGTTGACTGAGAATTTTGCAAAGAAGATTGCCAGTTTCGGCAAGAAGAAAGAGGGTGATGTGCATTCCATCACCCGTCAGAACACCCAATCTTCATTACCCCCAAATAAGTGCCGGCCATATCCTCCCCCTCATGGCCAAACCATTGCAAACATTCCACCCCCTTTTCCAAATTATCCTCACCCACGCCCACAATATCCACTACCGATAACTTACCAGCCCAGACCACCTCCTCAACCCACTCAACCCAGACCACCTCAAAATAACCCGAGCCCATAAAGAAATCCTGATCCACCTCTTCCCTTGCCACTTAGTGAAATATATTGATACCTCGTCGGTATAAATCAAATAGTGCCGATTCCCCTTGACCCAATCCAGCCGCCATATCCCAGGTGGTATGATGCTAGTGCCTAGTGTGAGTATCATGGAGGGGCGCAAGGGCACTCGACCGATAATTGCGGGGCACTCAGTGGAAGGGTGCACGCTTTAATTAGGAACGGATGGTTGAAAATTAAAGGGAATGGTTCCCTCCCCAATGTTACCTCAAACCCATTGCCCAATCATAGCACGGGCAATGGCGTGAATATGATAGAGTTGGAAGGAGAAGGGTCAACCTTGGAGGTAGATAAACTAATTCCTCACTTTGAGGAAATTTTGATAATGGCAGTGAGGGAAGGTTACCTCCAAACAACAGAGCACGAAGATAATGTGGGATGCTCCTATCACGGGAGAGCGGCTGACCATGAGCTGCAAAATTGTGGAGAGTTCAAACAAGAGGTCCAGAACTTACTGTCCCTCAAGGTTCTGAGATGCCAGGTAAGGTCGAAGATGGAGGGCGGAATAAACACAGCCCAACTCGGCCAAAATACCTCCACCTCTAATCACAGAATCACCTTCTCACCCCCAGCATCTTCACCACCAGTAACAATCATTCAAACCCCATCCCAGCTCCCAGTTACGAATACCCATGCTATATCTTGGAAGTATAACTTCCAAGTTTTCACCCAAGGAGCATTGAGCAATACACCGGCTCTTAGCCTAGCTTCACCCTCAGCCCCCCCCTAAACCGTGCTTCACTCCTCATGAGCACTTCAAGATGACTTACGCTGGACCTTCTAGCAGTGCTACTCCCCAATCAAACCCCCAGCCCGTCACTACCACAAGATCCTCCCCTCTTGAGCAAGAAGTTGAGTTTATAACCTAAAGTGGGAGGTGTTATGGGAATGAAGAAAGGGAAAAGAAGAGAGGGAAAGTAAAAATGGGAGAGCCATGGGAAAATACGGAAGAGGAGGCTGAGAAAGCGGAGAAAGAAGAACCTGCCAGACCAAAAGAAGAGGAGGAACTATTGCTTCAAATAATGAAGCAAAGTGAGTATGACGTGGTGGAACAGTTAAGGAAGACACTTGCTCGAATTTCACTATTGTCCCTAATTCTGAGCTCTGAGGTGCGCCGTCAAGCCCTGCAGAAAATTCTGGATCAGGCCTTCATAAACCCCGACATCACACCGGGGCAGTTTGAAAAGATAATGGGACAAATTCAGGCGTCCAGTTTTGTCACTTTCTCAGAGGAAGAGATAGACCCTGCAAGCTTAACGCACACTAAGGCTCTGCATGTGACGGTGAAATGTAAAGGTTGCATAGTGGCCAAGGTCCTTATTGATAATGGATCTGCGCTCAATGTACTGCCTAATGCCACCTTGGCTAGGCTACCAGTTGACCGGTCAAACATATGTCAAAGTGCTATGGTAGTAAGAGCTTTTAACGGTACAAGGAGGGAGGTGCTAGGAGACATAGACTTGCCACTCCAAATTGGCACATGCACTTTCAACGTCACGTTCCAAGTGATGAAAATTGAGCTCGCATACACTATGTTGCTAGGGAGGCCTTGGATCCACTCAGCAAATGCCGTTCCTTCAACTTTGCACCAGAAGATTAAATACATTATGGACGGCAAAATCATCACTGTGAAAGGGGAGGAAGCCATGCTGGTCACCAAGCTGCAATCACTTCTTTATGTGGAAGCAGCTGAGGGGTGGTTGGAAAGCTCTTTCCAGGCTCTTGAATTACAAGAAACCATCTCAAGAAATAAAGGGGCTACGGCTATGGTTGCCAAGGTGATGCTCAAGAGTGGTTATGAAAAGGTCAAGGGGTTAGGCGCCACATTGCAAGGGATTATTGAACCTATACCGGCTATCCAGAAGGTTGGCCATTGCGGTTTGGGTTATGAGGAAGACGCCCTCATGGATGGACGATTCTGGATGAGAAATATGCTTCGGGACCAGAGATTTGATCAGAAAAATGGGAAAATGAAGGTAGTCCCGAGAATCACGGAGGTCTTCACCAAGCCGGTTATCGAGAATCCAATGGAAATTGAAGAATCACCTGATGAACCATCCGTTGATGTCATCAATCTTGATTCCTTGTATGAAGCTCTAGTCTCAACAATAACTGAAGGGCAAGAACTGGACAATTGGACAGCAGAGGACATACCTATACTCAATTTCGAGTAAAGTACTTTTGGTTATCAACACTTGATCATTTTATCCATGATGACAAGTCTAATACTGTAAATGAACCCTTTTTCTTATGTCATAAATATTAATGAATTAATAGCGCATTTTATATCCAATTCTCTTCTCCTTTCCTTTTTGAAATCCATTATTATAATATATTCCATTTTCATTTCTTCAGAACCATTCATCAATTAACACCTAATAATTCAATAGACTCAGAAATTCCTCCAGTTAATTTTGAAATCCCCATAACTGCCATTACTTCAAGTGATTCTGAGGGAGAACTCGTACAAGAAAGGGATGAAAGAGATGAACCTTCCCTAGTGCCTTGCGAGGACGAAACGCACACAGTGAATTTAGGCATAGAAGAAATAAAAAGAGAACTTAAAGTTGTGGAGAGTGGAGAATTAGAATATATGGTCAGTTTGCTAGAAGAATTCCTAGACGTATTTTCATGGAGCTATGACGATATGATCGGTCTTGACCCTCACATAGTGACGCACTAAATTCCCCTAATCCCCGGGACGATCCCAGTGAAGCAGAAGCTAAGAAGAATGAACCCTGACACGCTGCTCAAAGTTAGGGTTGAAGTCAAAAAGCAATATGATGCTGGGTTTCTGGAAGTGGTCAAATATCCCCAATGGATAGCGAACGTTGTCCCGGTGATGAAGAAGGACGGGAGAGTCAGGGTGTGTGTTGATTACAGGGATCTTAATAAGGCAAGCTTGAAAGATGATTTCCCTCTCCCACACATAGATGTGTTAGTAGACAATGCTACAGGATTGGGCAGATGTTCGTGTATAGATGGGGCATCGGGGTACAATCAAATCCCAATGGATGAGGAAGACAAGGAGAAAACTGCTTTTATCACTCAATGGGGGGTATTTTGTTACCGGGTCATGCCTTTCAGGTTAAAGAATGCTGGCGCTACCTACCAACATGCCATGGTCACATTATTCCATGATATGATGCATAAAGAAGTGGAGGTGTACATGGATGATATGATCATCAAATCCAGGGGAGAAGAAAGCCATGTGCAGGTGCTGAGGAAAGTATTTGAGAGACTCAGGAAATATCAGCTGAAACTGAATCCTGCCAAATGCATATTCGGAGCTAGATCTGGGAAGTTGTTGGGATTCATAGTGAGTGAGAAGGGAATAGAAGTAGATCCAGATAAAGTTCGAGCTATTCAAGAGATGCCATCCCCAAAAACAGAAAGGGAAGTGCGCAGTTTCCTGGGGAAGTTGAACTACATCTCGAGATTTATTTCCAACCTCACTATAAAAGCCGAGCCAATTTTTAGACTACTCTAAAAGAACAACACCACTCAATGGGATTCCGTTTGTCAAGAGGCTTTCGAGAAAATTAAGCAGTACCTGTCAAACCCACCAGTATTGGTTCCTCCGGTGGCAGGAAGGCCGCTGATTCTTTACATGGCGGTCCAACAGAGTTCAATGGGATGTGTTTTGGGGCAGCATGATGATACCGGCCGAAACGAGAGGGCCATTTATTAACTGAGCAAGAAGTTCAATGATTGTGAGTCAAGGTACTCTTTCCTAGAAAAGACTTGCTGCGCGTTAGCCTGGACAGTAAATCGGCTTAAACATTGCATGTTAAATCATAAGACATGGCTCATCTATAGGATGGATCCTATTAAGTATGTGTTCGAAAGCCCATTTGTGCTGGGAAGGATAGCAAAATGGCAGGTCATACTCTCCCAATATGACATTGTCTACATGACCCGGAAGGTAGTAAAAGGTAGCATAATCGCTGATCTCCTGGAAGAGAACCCCATCTAAGATTATGAAGCCCTGGATTTTGAATTCCTTGATGAGCATGTTAACGAAGTGGAAAATGAGGAAAAAGAATCCACTGATGTATGGGAAATGTATTTTGACGGAGCAGTCAATTTGTCTGGTAATGGAATTGGAGCTGTGTTGGTATCCCCGGAGGGTAAACATCTCCCGATAGCTATCAAATTGAGGTTTGACTGCACCAACAACGTCGCAAAATATGAAGCTTGTGTGATGGGTCTACAGGCTACCATCGAAATGAAAGTCAGGAAGTTAGAGGTATATGGAGATTCAGCCCTGATCATTTATCAAGTCAAGGGAGAATGGCAAACTAAGGATCCGAAGTTAATCCCATATCAGAAGAACTTACTGGAGTTGATTAATAAATTTAAAGAAATCTTTTTCACTCACCTCAGTCGAGACAAGAATCAATTTGCAGATGCCTTAGCCACCCTGGCTGTTATGGCTCAAATGGAAGAAGGGTAGATGACTTAGGTATTAAAGATTAAAGCAAGGAGTGAACCAGCATACTGCTTCATGATCAAGGAAGAACCTGATGGTAAACCTTGGTATCATGACATCCTGGTCTACATTAGAACCAGAGAATTCCCTCCAGGGACGAGCAGAAACGAAAAGAGAATGATTCGGAGATTAGCGTTGGGATACTTCCCTAGTGGAGAAATTCTATACAAAAGGAGCTCCAACGGCGAATTGTTGAGATGTGTGGATTCAAAAGAAGCGAAGAAGATCCTTTTCGAGAGTCATGAGGAAAATTGTGTAACCCATGCCAATGGGCATATGATGGCTAAGAAAATCATGCGACGAGAATACTTCTGGAGTACTATGGAGAAGGATTGTATTGAGTATTTCGGAAGTGCCATAAATGTCAGATCTACGCAGATCCAATAAATGTCCCGCCTCACCAATTGTTCAACCTCGTCTCACCATGGTCTTTCGCAATGTGGGGCATCGATGTGTTTGGTCCCATCAACCCCAAGGCATCCAATGGGCATAGATTTATCCTGGTAGCTATCGATTATTTTTTTAAATGGGTCGAAGCGACATCATATGCCCATATCACACAGAACACATTTCTCAAGTTCCTCAGAAATAATATCATTTGCCGACATGGCCTCCCCAATGAAATCGTCACTGATAACGCTAAGAATTTAAATGGTCCAAAGATTCAAAAATTATGTGATCAATACAAGATCCGACATCTCAATTCCTCACCATACCGTCCCCAGATGAATGGAACAGTGGAAGCAGCAAACAAAAATCTCAAGAGAATAATCCGGAAAATGACAGTCACTTATAGGGATTGGCATGATATGCTTCCCTACGCCCTTCACGCATACCGGACTTCTGTAAGGACATCAACTGGGGCAACCCCATATTTACTGGCTTACGGGATGGAAGCAGTACGGCCTATTGAAGTTGAAATTCCTTCCCTAAGGATTCTGAAGGAATTAGGGATCGATGAGTCGGAGTGGATCCAGTCAAGGTTGGACCAATTAGATTTGCCAGATGAGAAAAGGCTAGCGGCAGCATGTCATGGGCAGTTATATCAGAGAAGAATGGCCAGGGCATTTGACAAAGGCGTCCACCCACGTGAATTTCAACCAAGAGATCTCGCCCTAAAAAAGATGCTCCCGAGTCAAAATGATCCCCGTGGTAAATGGTCACCGACCAATAAGGGACCCTATGTGGTTAAAAAGGCATTTTCTGGTAGAGCCCTGATCCTGACCCATATGGACGGCGAAGAACTTCCAAGACCCGTGAATGCCAAAACTGTCAAAAGGTACTATGCCTAAAAAAAAAAAAAAAAAAGAGAGGTGGGGGTGAAAACCCGAAAGGGTGCTCCTAGCCAAATATGTGAAAGAAGGCGAAAACCCAGAAGGGCGCTTTCTGTAAAATGAGTGAAGGGTGAAAACCCAAAAGGGCGCCCTGAAAAAGCAAGCAAAAAAAAATGCCAAAAAAAAAAAAAGAAAAAATCTAAGGGTGAAAAGCCGAAAGGGCGCCCTTAAAACCAGAAAATGGAGAAATAAGGAAGAAGATATGGGACCAGGGAAGGAAAATGAACCATCACGACATGATACTTGAAATAATGGCAGTTGAGGGACTTCAAAGCTAACTACAAGAAATTTGTGAGATCTATCCCTGTACCCTTTTTTTCTTTGAAACTGTACATTTATTTTCCAAACCATAATAAAGTCATTTTGATATATTTTCTTCGCATTTGTCTTTTTGCTTTTATCTTTCCCGTATACTCACACTTTAATATTGTCCTTTTTCAACCTCTTTATCTAATGCGCTATTAATCTGTTAATTTGTCATAAGATTAGGATTTTAATATTGATAACCTCATGTACTTTGCTATGAGATTTACAGGAAATAGCCCTAAAAAAATAAGCCAAAAAAAAAAAAAAACTAGAGGTGAAAACCTGGAAGGGCGCTTCTAGTCGAATGGGCGAAAGGAAAGTGAAAACCCGCAGGGCGCTTTTTGTAAAATAAGAAGAAAGTTGAGAACAGAAAAGGGGCATCCGAGGAAGTGAGTAAGGAAGGGGAAGTTGTAGGTCAAGTCTTGTAACTCGTCCTCCATTAATCGTTGACCCTCGGGATCCTGTTAAGTACACTCCGTCGCCAAAGAACTTCTCGTGTCAGGTTAGACTTGCAATCTAAGTTGATTTTAATTTTCAACATTTAATTTCCTGTTAATCATCCTCTGGTTCCTTGATCTAAGTTGATTTTAATTTTTCAGCATTTAATTTCTTATTAATCAACCTTTGGTTCCTTGATCCAAGTTGATTTTAATTTTTCAGCATTTTAAATTTCTGTTATCAACCTCTGGTTCCTTGATCCAAGTTGATTTTAATTTTTCAGCATTTTAAATTTCTGTTATCAACCTCTGGTTCCTTGATCTAAGTTGATTTTAATTCAAAGATTCAAATTTCCGTTATCAACTCTCTCCTTTGATCCAAAGTTGATTTTAATTTTCCTGCATTTAAATTTCCTATTAATCAACCTCTGGTTCCTTGATCTAAGTTGATTTTAATTTTTCAATATTTAATTTCCTATTAATCAACCTCTGGTTCCTTGATCCAAGTTGATTTTAATCTTTCAGCATTTTAAAATTTCCTGTTATTCAACCTCTGGTTCCTTGATCTAAGTTGATTTTAATTTTTCAGCATTTAATTTTCTGTTAATCAACCTCTGGTTCCTTGATCTAAGTTGATTTTGATTTTTCAGCATTTTAAATTTCTGTTATCAACCTCTGGATCCTTGATCTAAGTTGATTTTAATTTTCCAGCATTTAAAATTCCTGTTATCAACCTTTGGTTCCTTGATCTAAGTTGATCTTAATTTTTCAGCATTTAAATTCCTGTTACCAACCTCAGGGTTGCAGACCTAAGTAGGTTTTAGTTTCCTAACTTTAATTTCAAAGTTCAAATTTTAATCGTCCAAAATATGGGTCTGAATCTTTACATAATCCCTACACGGGAAAAATTTCCTTCAGTAGGAATTATGTAAAAAGGGGCAGCTGTCAACACCATATTTTGGCCAATCCCCCGAAATCAATAAACTTTGAAACCGATCCCTAGCCCCAAGCCTCCACGTCGTTCAATTCATTTCCAATCTCTCTTCATAAGGATCAAACCGACGCCAAGCCTCTTTGCCAGCTAATCACACTTCTGATCTCTCTTTACAAGAAATTAAACCAGTACCAAGTCTCAATCCTATCCGATCTCTCAAATCAATTACCAAGTTTTTTGGCCAGTCAATCACATTTCCGATCTCTCTTGTCAAACGAAATTGAACGAACATTAGGTCTTCATGCCATCCGATCCCCCATTCATAAATATTGTAGATAGTTGTTCAATAAAGTTAAGGTTTTAATCCGGCTTAATGGTGCTTTCGATCTTAAGTGTTCAGATCAGGTTTCCAGTTTTAATAATTTTAAGTTTCGTTCAGCGTTTGTTCTCGATTTAGGTCAATCTCATGTTTACAAAGTTTTATCGATCACTCATACATAGGTTAATAATTGCTTTCAAGTTGTTCTAATATGTTCAGACAATCAGGCGCTCATGCAACTTAGATACTTTCCGATCTCATCTAGTCATTGAACTAAAAAAGAACTTCATTTCATTTCAAATTAAAAATTTTTATAAGTCATTCGGCTGGAGGATTACCCCCAGCCTGTTTTACATTTTGTTCACTTCCTCTCTCACCTTCAGCCTCCTCCTCGCTATCCTCTTCGTCTTGGGGAGCCAGATCCACCATCCAGGAAAAGTCCTCCTCGGGATAACGCTTCTTAATTTCGGCCAAAAGGTCCCCATGGGCATTCACATAAGCACCGGCCTTCCTTGTCACTGCCTCTTCTTCTTTTGCTTTGAGTTCATCAATGAGGCGAGCGACATCAGCGGCTCGGAGTGCCTAAACCTCTTCAAGAACATGAGCTTGCTCGGCCAGTTTATCCTCGTAGAATTTCATCCGCCCCTCAATTTCAGCTATATAGTTTTTGGCGAATGAAAGTTGGGATCGGAGCGAAGCTACTTCATGACCCACCTTCTCGATCTCCTACCTCATACGGTGAGCCTTCTCCTGTACAATGTGTTGGTTCACCAAACTCTCCACGCTCAGGCTCATAGTCCGGGTCACGATGTCATCGAGACTGTTTGGGGACAGCCTATTCCGATCCTCCTGAAGGCAGATGGAGGCCCCCAAGACCTTAACCAAGCTCGGATTCTCTCGAACCGTGCGGTTCTTCTCCAGTGAGTGGATTAGGACTTGAGCGCCTCGGGAAAGGGTCCTCACAGGAGGTTGGGAGGGACCCCCTTCCGCACTCGAAGTAACGGGTGGAGGTGGCAGCGGCTCTTCATATCGCGGAGGAGACCGAACCACTTCTACTTTAGGGATCGGCGGTCCTGAGGGTCGGGACGAGTCTCCCTGTGTCTCCCCCAGATCGTGCCTTGGTGTCTGAGAGGCCTTGGCATACTTCATCTCTCGCACCTTTCTGGAGACCTCCCTCTTCCACTTTTAGCTCTCCTTGGAAGCCTCGCTGCCCGCCATGCCTGCACAGAGAAAAAGTCAATGAGTTCGCTAAGGCCTAAAGATCAGAGATATAGAAAGTACCGAGTCTGAGGTCAGAGAGCCAAAGCCCGCGTTCTTTGTCAGTAATTAGCTGCATGGTCCAATGATGCAGTTCGGCCGTCACTGCATCTAAATAAGAGAACTTCTGTATGGCCGCCTGATCTTTCAGTTCCATCACAATTATGCCCTCTTCCCTATTCAGGGTGATGCGCTTCGGAATTAATGGGCCCTGATGCAGCCAGCTACGTGGGAAACCCTCAAAATCACTCAGAACCTTACTCCTTAGAATGAAAAAGCGATTCTTCCAATTCTTCAGGGAGGAGCGTAGGTCGGTAAAAAGCCCACAATGCGGCTTCGCCTGAAAAAACCAATACTCGTTGTCCTTTCGATGAGTTAGCCTGTGTAGCTCGGCGAACACCTTCGCCGTTGGTCTGAGCCCCTTAGCTCGGCAGAGTCCTCTGAAGGCTACTAAGATCCGCCATGATTTCCGGTGAACTTGGGCTATGCATACTTGATGGAACTTCAGAACTTCCTTGAAGAAGTCGTTAAGAGGGAACCGCAGCCCGACTTTTAATTGCTCTTCGTATACGATAATCATGTCATTTTCTTCAAAGAAGTGATCGGCTCGGAGATTGCCATGACACCTGATAAGTTCGTATGAATCGCCCCGAATGTTATACTCTTCGCTAAACGACTGCAGGTCGGTTTCTTGAAGGATTGACGGCAGCTCATCCACGGGAAGGTTTTCTCTCCCTGAAGAATGCGTTCGTCTTGAGGGTCCCGCTTGACCACGGGCTGGAACGGAGGATGTTGGAGGTTCAGATCGCCTGCTCGGTCCGACCACCTCAACTTCATCTGATGACCACGAAATGTGAATGGAAGGGGGGCTCGTCGCTCTCTGACCCTTGGCACCGCTCATTTTCAAAGAAAAGAGAAAATTTAAACTAAAAGAAAGATCAAAACCCTTACCGGAGTGTGATCGGTGTCGGAAGAACTTGAAAAAAACGATAGGATTTTGGAATTGCTCACGAGAGGCTGAAAATTACATAAGGGAGCAACTGGCGGACCCATCCCCTATTTATACCCGTCTGAGCATTTAATGCTCATGGTGTCCCAAGCGGCGCATCGGTTAGCGGGATTCGCCAGCTTTTTCTGGCACGTTTCATGAATATTTCAGAAAATTCCATAATTGAATAAGGAGAGATCGGCTGGTTAAAAGACCGGCAGATTAAGGTGTTTGTTTGGAATTACATATCGGCTAAAGGCTATTCTGTTAGTAGTATGCCCTAGAGCATATCATTTAGTATGTATCTTGTACATATTTTTAATAATAAAAGGCATTTCCACTTTTCCGTTTACATAATATATTTATGTGTAATAGAAAAGGTCCATTGATATTTTGTTAGAAATATTATTCTTAAGTTGTTAAGAATATGAGTGACAATATTTCTAGCACAAAGTATCATAAATAGGTTCACAATCGAGGATACTTCATAATAAGGACATGACTTATCCAGAAAGATTGTATTCATGTTTGTTCCCAAGTTATTTATATGAGATATAAATAAGATGGAATGGTGAGTCTCATGCCATATAACAAACATGATAGGCACTTATAAATGATAAGTAGGCCGAACCAGTGACACTTATGACAAGCACATGGAGTTTACTCTTGTCAATGTTTTGTCATAAATCATATCAGTGCATATAATCTTTAGACCCGAGATAGCAGCTTATCTTGTATATAGGTAGTTTGAGTTTGATCTGCTTTCATACTTGTACTATGTATGGGTATATGGGCATGTGTTGGCTCTGCTAGTTATATATGGAGGTAGGTGTTGATCAAGAAGGAATCTGTTCCTCTAAGTAAATAGAGATAAAATCCTATGTTCATTTAATTGTTCTTGATGTTTCAAGTTCTGGCAGACAGATAGATTTATTCGTAAAAGAGTTTCGATGAGAAAAATCTTTTAATCAAGAACTGGAATTAAAAGAGAACATAATATTCATAGCAAATGGAGTTTGACATAAACCATGACTCCGGCTTGAGTTGGGATTTTGTAATGGAGAGATTCTAGTGCATGGTAACATATGATTATAGGTTCATTTAAGGTAAATCTTATTACTAATTGGGTGGCCATGGCATGCTATGCTAGGTGTTAACCATGGTCTATGAGGTTCATAAAATGATTTAGAGAAATCATTTATGGTAAGAAAGAGTTCGATGATATTAAGAGTTGATATCATGTCTCATTGCCAATTAGTGATGAGCCTAGTAAGTCACACACATACACAAGTTATCACCTATTTAAATATGATTTAATTAATTAATTAAAGAGTTTAATTGATTAATTAAATAGATTTGGTTTGCAATAAAATTGCAAAGTCCCTAGCATGACTTGAAACCAAATCTAGATTATTGGATGTGTAGTATAAATTAAATTTGTATTTAAAGTGTTTAAATATGAATTTAATTGATGAGAAATTAATTAATAGAGATTAATTAATTAATTTATATTTGATATAAATTAATTAGAAGAAGAAAATAATTATTTTGGGTTAAGAACTCAAAATTAAGACACAGGGGCATTTTGGTCATTTCACAGTGTGACACGTGGCACCATGAGATGGTGACACATGGCATAACACATAAGCTTGCCAAATGTTTTCTAATCATGTAAGATGATTAAAATCAAGATTAAATATAGGTTTGACACTTGGCACAATGTGATTGGGTCACTTAAACCTAGAGCTAATCAAAAGGTGACATGTGGCTAGGGTTTAATGTGTTAACCTAGCTATTTAAGTGTGGTTATGAAAAGAAAACATAACCAGCAGCCTCTCCTCTCATATGTCACGCCACTTTGAGCCTCTCCAGCTATTTCTCTTCATCTCTCATCAATTCAAAGAGATTAGCCATCAATCTCTTGAATTAAGAACACTAGAAATTGTTTCTAGTGTCCTGTTTACATCTCTAATCTCTTAAAAGGCAGAACTTGAATTTCTAATTAATAGAAAAGGCTTTAGAAGCTGTTCAAGGGCTGCCATAGGTGTTCTTGGTGTGGACAAGCTAGAGGGACAACATCCGTGTCCTCAAGACGAATCTCAAAGCGCAGACACGCCGCACATCAAGAGGTTAGTGTAATCGTTCTTGATTTAATCTAGGGTTCTAAAATTAATCTGATTAATTTTAAAATCTTAAATGGCAAATACAGATCCAAAACATATTAAAAGAGTTTTAATATGTTGTTTATCATTGAAATTAAATAGATAAAAATAAATCTTGCATGGTGCATGTGACCCTAGGTGAAAATTTTTGAATTCAATGGTATAATCTTGTGTTTTTCACGCTTCCGTTCCTTCAATTGGTATCAGAGCCACTATATTTGCCATTTAGATTGTTGATTATATAATTTAATTGTGTGTTTGATCATGAGATCAAGAGATTCATTGCTGGTTGGATCATGAGATGTGGCGTCACACATGGAGAAGCCACCATTGGTGGCGGCAACAATGGTTCCATGGGTGATTCAAGGTTTGGCTTTTAATTCTGCAATTGTTGTATGATCTAAGGCCTATTCTTTGACTAATTAAAGTGTTTAATTAGTTGTTTTAATCACACAATTAAATTATGATTCAAATCAGAATTTTAAAAAATGTTTGAATGTGATTCAAATCTGAATTTTAAAAGTTGTTTGAATGAGATTCAAATCTGAATTTTTAAAGTTGTTTGAATCATATTTAAATCTGATTTTTTAAAATTGATTCAATAAAATTATGTTCTGATTTTTTAAAAAATAATTGAATGTGATTCAAATCTGATTTTTTAAAAATGTTTGAATGTGATTCAACTCTGAATTTTTGAATGTGTTTGACTGTGATTCAACTCTGAATTTTTAAATTTGTTTGAATGAGATTCAAATCTGAATTTTTAAATTTATTTGAATCATATTCAAATCTGAATTTTAAGTTGAATATGAGATATTCAATTTAATTTAAGTATGTATGTTATATTTAATTATTAAATAGTGAAATGCATGATGGATGATCATGGACTATAAAAGACCAATGTGATTGGATTTATTTCTTTTGTGTTTCTTTGGGTTTTAATTTAATTAATTTATTTTAATTTATTTTGGCCATGTATTATTAAGTTTGTAATATTTTTGGGTTGTAATTTCATTTATTTAAGTTCTTGTAAATTCGCCTTGGTATGCCAAGGATTACTATGTAATATTGGATTGCAAGAAGTTCAAGGAGGTCAAGAGCATTGGTGGGACCAGTGGGAGGACTTCAATATCAAGTGTTGATTATGTACTCCTTCAGCAACTCTTGTAAAATGAATGAATGAAATGCACCTAGAATGCCCCGATTCAATTCTTGGTGGCTGAATTGAATCCCTTAGAAAGTCCATGATCATACCATATTTATCGCTTATCCATGAATGCATGAGATGTATGGGAATGTATTATATTATATGATATTTGAATTATTAATGGATAATGTGGATAGTGAGACCTTAATTTTTATTTGGATGGCTATAAAATCTTTGCAACAAATGATTAAGTTGGAAATGCTATAATTAAAGTAATTATAACATAAGCCCTCCATTGGGGCAATTATTTTAAGAAATTTTAAATAGTTGCATGAGATGCAATTAATTTAAGAGATTTTCTTAAGAATAATTGTTAAGCATGAGATGTTGTAAATATGTAAATGGTTTGGTGGCCAATATTGGATGTACTGAGGACATTAAAATTATTTGCATAATTATCGCTCAATGGGATCAACTTAACTAATGCAAGATAAGTCAATATTGGATGTACCGAGATTTTGAGCATTAGGGGCTAGTAAAGGATTGAACCTCACATGAGATGTGATGGGCAAGGAGTTGCTCACTTATAGTTTATTGTAATTCCAATAATGGATGTACTGAGGATGATCAATAGAATTATAAGAATTCAATCACCCACTAGAAATCCATCCAACTAGGATTTCCGCTTTCTACTTTGGAAGTGTAGGATTCGCTAAGTTAGTGGGAGGACCAATTTGATTAAAAGACCATAATCATTTTGGTTAATTACATGATACATTTACTAATTAATCAAGTTATTTTCAGCTTAATTTTCTCGATAAAAATGAGCACAAAACAACCACCACCATCCAATATCCTTGCAAGCATACTTGATCACAACAGTTGACAGACCTAATCTTTCTGATTGGCTAAGAAATAAGAAACTTGACCTCAAACTTTAACATATAGGATATTTAATAGATTCAAATTATCCTTGTCACTAACCTCCAGAGGCTAATCAAGCGGAACATGAAACAATGGACAAGATGAAGCAGCATGATATGAGAGCTAAGTGTTACATGCTTGCTTCCATGAGTAATGAGTTACGAAGCAACATGAGAACATGCAGAGTGCTAGTGAGATCCTCCTTCACCTACAAGAGTTGTATGGTGAGCACAGCAGAATGCTAGGTATGAGATATCTAAACAGCTTATTCCGTATGAGGATGTCCGAGGGATGTAATGTTGGGGATCATGTCCACAAGATGATTCGGTGATTGAGCAGCTTGGAACATCTTGACTTCAACATGGATTTCCAACTACAAACGGATTTGATCCTTCACCCTTCCCGAGTCTTTTGGGAATTTTGTGACAAATTTCCATATGACTAAACAGAATGCACCTTAGCCGAATTACTCAACATGTCAAGTTATTGCCCAAAAGAATATGCCGTGCAATAAAGGAAAAGAGGTAGCTTTGTTGCATCTTCTTCACTGGAAAGTCCAACAAGAAGAAAGGCAATAAGAAAAAGAAACCTCGATTCTCGGTCCTTCCAAGAAAATAGCTAAACAGTAAAAGGAAGACTAAAGTCGATGAAGGCAAAGGAAAGTGTTTCACCGCCAAAAGGATGGGCACCGAAAAGGAACGCCTGCAGTATCTTGCTTCTCTCAAGGACAAGAAGGATACACCTTCTAAGGTATGTCCATATCTTGTTATTTAGATTCGATGATACTTATAGTTCATCTACACTTGGGTTTTAGATATCGTGCCGCTTCTCACATTTCTAAAGATATGCAGAACTAGCAAACAAAGAGAACTTGCATTCTCAAGATATTAGAGTCCTGATTGGCAATGGCTCAACTGTTGAAGCTTTAGCCATAGGATCTAAATCTTTTACATGTTTGGACATGTTTTGTGTTTGGATAATATTTTATATGTACTGATGCTTTTAAGAACATCATTTCTATATCTAGTTTGACTAGAAATGGCTATGAATTTCATCACAGATGATGTTTGCAATATTTATTTTGGAAATAAATATGTTGGTTCGGTTATATGAATGATGGTCTTTATTATTTGGATAATAATGACAAACACAAAATGAATGCAAGTGATCTAAAAGAATACAATGCCATGGTGAAAACCAACTCAAGTTCAAAATATATTTGGCACTTAAGGTTATGTCATGTTGCGTAAGATAGGATTGCAAAATTAGAGAAAATGGGGATTTTATCCTCATTGGGTTCGAGCCTACTCCAACTTGTGAATCTTGCCTTCAAGGCAAATGACTAGATCACCCTTTGTTGGACAAGGGCTAAGAGCTGAAAATATTTTGGAGCTAATACATAGTGATGTATGTGGTCCATTTAAAAATGGCTAGAGGGGGCTTTCATTATTTTATTACCTTTATCGATGATAAATCAAGGTTTGGGTATTTGTATTTGATGAAATACAAACATGAATCTTTTGAAAAGTTCAAAGAATTTAAATCAAGTAGAAAATCAAACAGAAAGAGTATTAAAGCTCTTCGATCGATCGTGGAGGTGAATATTTGAGTCTCGAATTTGATGAATACTTGAGAGAGCATGGCATTGTTTCTCACCGACTCCTCCAGAACGCCACACCGAATGGTGTATCTGAAGGAGAAATCGTACCCTATTGGATATGGCACGTAGTATGATGAGCTATACCGATATGCCAATCTCCTTTGGGGATTTGCATTAGAATCACTTTATATATTCGAATAGGATTCCATCAAAATCGCTTTCTTCCACACCTTATGAGATATGGCATGGAAGAAAACCAAGTCTTAAGCATGTTAAGATTTAGGTTGTCCAAATTATATCAAAAAGTCAACACTGATAAATTGGAGACCAGATCAGAAAAAGGTCGATTTGTTGGATATCCAAAAGATAGTTTTGGATATTATTTTATTTGCCTACTTCACAAAAGTTGTGATAAGTAGAGATGCCACATTTCTTAAACAACAATTTGTCCAAGAAGGAGGCAAAGGAAGGCAAATAGAGTTAGAATTGGAGAATTCTGACCAACCAATGCATCGATGGATATAGATCCATCTAGTCAACCTATACCCATTGATGAAACATCTACAACTGCTCCTCGTAGAACAACCAGGGTATCTCACCCACCAGTGAGATATGGTTTTCTTCATGAAGAAGAACAAGAGTTGTCTACTCATGAAGAAGTAGATCATGGAGATGATCCACTTACCTATGAAGAAGCTATATCAGATATAGACTCTTCAAAATGGATTGATGCTATGAAATCCGAGATTGATTCCATGTATAAGAATCAAGTTTGGGATCTTGTTGACCCACCTGAAGGTATTGTACCTATAGGGAACAAATGGGTTTTCAAGAAGAAAATTGGTTCTGATGGAAAGGTAGAGACCTATAAGGCAAGGCTAGTAGCGAAAGGGTTTCGCCAAAGGCATGGAATAGACTATGAGGAGACTTTCTCTTTGTTGCCATGCTTAAATCAATTAGGATTTTATTAGCAATAGCTGCATACTATGATTATGAGATTTGGCGATGGATGTCAAAATGACCTTTCTCAATGGATACATTGAAGAAAACATTTTCATGGAACAACCTAAGGGATTTGAATCCCAAGATGGTTCCAAGGTATGCAAGCTAAAGCGATCCATTTATGGGTTGAAACAAGCTTCGAGGAGTTGGAACATCCATTTTGATGAAGCCATTAAATCCTTTGGTTTTATCAAAAATGAGGATGAGCCATGTGTATATAAGAAGGTTAGTGACAAGCTATCACTTTCCTTGTCTTATATGTGGATGACATAATCGTTGATAGGTAATGATACAGTATGTTGGACGACTATAAAGGTATGGTTGTCAAATACATTCTCCATGAAAGACTTAGGGGAGGCAACCTATATTCTTGGGATTCGCATCTATAGAGATAGAGCGAAAAGAATAATTGGTTTATCCCAAAGTCTATACTTGGAAAAGGTGTTAAAGAGGTTTAACATGCTTGATTCCAAGAGAGGATTGTTACCAGTGAGACATGGTATCCACCTTTCTAAAGAGATGTCTCCAAAGACACCTGAAGAAAGAGATAAGATGGCCAGGATTCCATATACTTCGGCTATTGGAAGTTTAATGTATGCAATGTTGTGTACTAGGCCGGATATCGCATATGCTGTTAGTTTGACTAGCAGGTATCAATCCAATCCAGGTTTGGAACATCGATAGTCACAAGAATATCCTTAAGTACTTGAGAAGAACTAAGGATTTATTCTTGATTTATGGAGGTGGAGACTTGCAATTGGATGGTTATACCGATTCGATTTCCAATCGATATCGATGATAGAAAGTCTACCTCTGGATATGTGTTCATTTGTAATGGAGGTGCAATCGTTGGAAGAGTTCCAAACAGAGCACGATCGCAGATTCCACTATCGAGGTCGAGTATATTGCCGCATCGATGTCGCAAAGGAAGTCGCTTGGATAAAGAAGTTCGTGATGTAACTTACAGAGTTCCTTCCATTGAGTCGCCAGCTCCATTACACCGTGACAACAATGGAGCGATCATACAAAGCTAAGGAACCAAGGTCTCACCGTAAATCCAAACACATAGAAAGGCGCTACCACATTATCGGAGAAATAGTTGGGCGAGGCGATGTAGCCATGCAGAAATAGCATCACCGAAAATCCAAATCATCCATTCACTAAGCCTATGTCACGCACTCGCTAGACCGACATCTTGAGAAGATAGGTCTAAGATATTGTAATGAATGGCTCTAGTGCTAGTGGGAGATTGTTAGTAGTATGCCCTAGAGCATATCATTTAGTATGTATCTTGTACATATTTTTAATAATAAAAGGCATTTCCACTTTTCCGCTTACATAATATATTTATGTGTAATAGAAAAGGTCCATTGATATTTTGTTAGAAATATTATTCTTAAGTTGTTAAGAATATGAGTGACAATATTTCTAGCACAAAGTATCATAAATAGGTTCACAATCGAGGATACTTCATAATAAGGACATGACTTATCCGTAAAGATTGTATTCATGTTTGTTCCCAAGTTATTTATATGAGATATAAATAAGATGGAATGGTGAGTCTCATGCCATATAACAAACATGATAGGCACTTATAAATGATAAGTAGGTCAACCGGTGACACTTATGACAAGCACATGGAGTTTACTCTTGTCAATGTTTTGTCATAAATCATATCGAGGCATATAATCTTTAGACCTGAGATAGCACAGCTTATCTTGTATATAGGTAGTTTGAGTTTGATATCGCTTTCATACTTGTACTATGTATGGGTATATGGGCATGTGTTGGCTCTCGCTAGTTATATATGGAGGTAGGTGTTGATCAAGAAGGAATCTTCCTCTAAGTAAATAGAGATAAAATCCTATGTTCATTTAATTGTTCTTGATGTTTCAAGTTCTGGCCAGACAGATAGATTTATTCGTAAAAGAGTTTCGATGAGAAAAATCTTTTAATCAAGAACTGGAATTAAAAGAGAACATAATATTCATAGCAAATGGAGTTTGACATAAACCATGACTCGGCTTGAGTTGGGATTTTGTAACAGAGAGATTCTAGTGCATGGTAACATATGATTATAGGTTCATTTAAGGTAAATCTTATTACTAATTGGGTGGCCATGGCATGCTATGCTAGGTGTTAACCATGGTCTATGAGGTTCATAAAATGATTTAGAGAAATCATTTATGGTAAGAAAGAGTTCGATGATATTAAGAGTTGATATCATGTCTCATTGCCAATTAGTGATGAGCCTAGTAAGTCACACACATACACAAGTTATCACCTATTTAAATATGATTTAATTAATTAATTAAAGAGTTTAATTGATTAATTAAATAGATTTGGTTTGCAATAAAATTGCAAAGTCCCTAGCATGACTTGAAACCAAATCTAGATTATTGGATGTGTAGTATAAATTAAATTTGTATTTAAAGTGTTTAAATATGAATTTAATTGATGAGAAATTAATTAATAGAGATTAATTAATTAATTTATATTTGATATAAATTAATTAGAAGAAGAAAATAATTATTTTGGGTTAAGAACTCAAAATTAAGACAAAGTGGCATTTTGGTCATTTCATTACAGTGACACGTGGCACCATGAGATGGTGACACATGGCATAACACATAAGCTTGCCAAATGTTTTTTAATCATGTAAGATGATTAAAATCAAGATTAAATATAGGTTTGACACTTGGCACAATGTGATTGGGTCACTTAAACCTAGAGCTAATCAAAAGGTGACATGTGGCTAGGGTTTAATGTGTTAACCTAGCTATTTAAGTGTGGTTATGAAAAGAAAACATAACCAGCAGCCTCTCCTCTCATATGTCACGCCACTTTGAGCCTCTCCAGCTATTTCTCTTCATCTCTCATCAATTCAAAGAGATTAGCCATCAATCTCTTGAATTAAGAACACTAGAAATTGTTTCTAGTGTCCTGCTTACATCTCTAATCTCTTAAAAGGCAGAACTTGAATTTCTAATTAATAGAAAAGGCTTTAGAAGCTGTTCAAGGGCTGCCATAGGTGTTCTTGGTGTGGACAAGCTAGAGGGACAACATCCGTGTCCTCAAGACGAATCTCAAAGGCGCAGACACACGCAAAGACATCAAGAGGTTAGTGTAATCGTTCTTGATTTAATCTAAGGTTCTAAAATTAATCTGATTAATTTTAAAATCTTAAATGGCAAATACAGATCCAAAAACATATTAAAAGAGTTTTAATATGTTGTTTATCATTGAAATTAAATAGATAAAAATAAATCTTGCATGGTGCATGTGACCCTAGGTGAAAATTTTTGAATTCAATGGTATAATCTTGTGTTTTTCACGCCTGCCTTCAATTGGTATCGAGCCACTATATTTGCCATTTAGATTGTTGATTATATAATTTAATTGTGTGTTTGATCATGAGATCAAGAGATTCATTGCTGGTTGGATCATGAGATGTGGCGTCACACATGGAGAAGCCACCATTGGTGGCGCAACAATGGTTCCATGGGTGATTCAAGGTTTGGCTTTTAATTCTGCAATTGTTGTATGATCTAAGGCCTATTCTTTGACTAATTAAAGTGTTTAATTAGTTGTTTTAATCACACAATTAAATTATGATTCAAATCAGAATTTTAAAAATGTTTGAATGTGATTCAAATCTGAATTTTAAAAGTTGTTTGAATGAGATTCAAATCTGAATTTTTAAAGTTGTTTGAATCATATTTAAATCTGATTTTTAAAATTGATTCAATAAAATTCAGATCTGATTTTTTAAAAATATTTGAATGTGATTCAAATCTGATTTTTTAAAAATGTTTGAATGTGATTCAAATCTGAATTTTTGAAGTTGTTTGAATGTGATTCAAATCTGAATTTTTAAATTTGTTTGAATGAGATTCAAATCTGAATTTTTAAATTTATTTGAATCATATTCAAATCTGAATTTTAAGTTGAATATGAGATATTCAATTTAATTTAAGTATGTATGTTTTATTTAATTGTTAAATAGTGATATGCATGATGGATGATCATGGACTATAAAAGACCAATGTGATTGGATTTATTTCTTTTATGTTTCTTTGGGATTGTAAATTAATTAATTTATTTTAATTTATTTTGGGCATGTATTATTAAGTTTGTAATATTTTTGGGTTGTAATTTCATTTATTTAAGTTCTTGTAAATTCGCCTTGGTATGCCAAGGATTACTATGTAATATTGGATTGCAAGAAGTTCAAGGAGGTCAAGAGCATTGGTGGGACCAGTGGGAGGAATTCAATATCAAGTGTTGATTATGTACTCCTTCAGCAACTCTTGTAAAATGAATGAATGAAATGCACCTAGAATGCCCCGATTCAATTCTTGGTGGCTCAATTGAATCCCTTAGAAAGTCCATGATCATACCATATTTATCGCTTATCCATGAATGCATGAGATGTATGGGAATGTATGCAATTATATGATATATGCATGCTAAATGGATAATGTGCAAAGTGAGACCTTAATAGTAATTTGGATGGCTATAAAATCTTCCAAACAAATGATTAAGTTGGAAATGCTATAATTAAAGTAATTATAACATAAGCCCTCCATTGGGGCAATTATTTTAAGAAATTTTAAATAGTTGCATGAGATGCAATTAATTTAAGAGATTTTCTTAAGAATAATTGTTAAGCATGAGATGTTGTAAATATGTAAATGGTTTGGTGGCCAATATTGGATGTACTGAGGACATTAAAATTATTTGCATAATTATCGCTCAATGGGATCAACTTAACTAATGCAAGATAAGTCAATATTGGATGTACGAGATTTTGAGCATTAGGGGCTAGTAAAAGGATTGAACCTCACATGAGATGTGATGGGCAAGGAGTTGCTCACTTATAGTTTATTGTAATTCCAATAATGGATGTACCTGAGGATGATCAATAGAATTATAAGAATTCAATCACCCACTAGAAATCCATCCAACTAGGATTTCCGTTTTCTACTTTGGAAGTGTAGGATTCGCTAAGTTAGTGGGAGGACCAATTTGATTAAAAGACCATAATCATTTTGGTTAATTACATGATACATTTACTAATTAATCTGGTTATTTTCTGCAGTTAATTTTCTGATAAAAATGAGCACAAAACAACCACCACCATCCAATATCCTTGCAAGCATACTTGATCACAACAAGTTGACAGGACCTAATCTGTCTGATTGGCTAAGAAATTTGAAACTTGTCCAGAACCTTGAACATATAGGATATGTTCTATATTCAAATGTTCCTGGTCCCTTACCTCCAGAGGCCACACAAGAGGAACATGATACTTTGGACAAGTGGAAGGAGCATGATATGAGAGCTAAGTGTTACATGCTTGCTTCCATGAGTAATGAGTTACAGAAGCAACATGAGAACATGCAGAGTGCTAGTGAGATCCTCCTTCACCTACAAGAGTTGTATGGTGAGCACAGCAGGAATGCTAGGTATGAGATATCTAAACAGTTATTCCGTATGAGGATGTCCGAGGGACGTAATGTTGGGGATCATGTCCACAAGATGATTCGGTGATTGAGCAGCTTGGAACATCTTGACTTCAACATGGATTTCCAACTACAAACGGATTTGATCCTTCACCCTTCCTGAGTCTTTTGGGAATTTTGTGACAAATTTCCATATGACTAAACAGAATGCACCTTAGTGAATTACTCAACATGCTGGTTATTGCCCAAAAGAATATGCCGTGCAATAAAGGAAAAGAGGTAGCTTTGTTGCATCTTCTTCTGTGGAAAGTCCAACAAGAAGAAAGGCAATAAGAAAAAGAAACCTCGATTCTGGTCCTTCCAAGAAAATAGCTAAACAGAAAGGAAGACTAAAGTCGATGAAGGCAAAGGAAAGTGTTTCCATCGCCAAAAGGATGGGCACTGGAAAAGGAACCGCCTGCAGTATCTTGCTTCTCTGAAGGACAAGAAGGATACACCTTCTAAGGTATGTCCATATCTTGTTATTTAGATTCTGATGATACTTATAGTTCATCTACAACTTGGGTTTTAGATATCGTGCCGCTTCACATTTCTAATGATATGCAGGAACTAGCAAACAGTAGCAGCTTGCATTCTCAAGATATTAGAGTCCGGATTGGCAATGGCTCAACTGTTGAAGCTTTAGCCATAGGATCTAAATCTTTTTACATGTTTGGACATGTTTTGTGTTTGGATAATATTTTATATGTACCTGATGCTTTTAAGAACATCATTTCTATATCTAGTTTGACTAGAAATGGCTATGAATTTCATTTCAGATGATTTTTGCAATATTTATTTTGGTAATAAATATGTTGGTTCGGGTTATATGAATGATGGTCTTTATTATTTGGATAATAATGACAAACAAAAAATGAATGAAAGTGATCTAAAAGAATACAATGCCATGGTGAAAACCAACTCAAGTTCAAAATATATTTGGCACTTAAGGTTATGTCATGTTGCAGAAGATAGGATTGCAAAATTAGAGAAAAATGGGGATTTTATCCTCATTGGGTTCTGAGCCTACTCCAACTTGTGAATCTTGCCTTCAAGGCAAAATGACTAGATCACCCTTTGTTGGACAAGGGCTAAGAGCTGAAAATATTTTGGAGCTAATACATAGTGATGTATGTGGTCCATTTAAAATTGGCTAGAGGGGGCTTTCATTATTTTATTACCTTTACTGATGATAAATCAAGGTTTCGGTATTTGTATTTGATGAAATACAAACATGAATCTTTGAAAAGTTCAAAGAATTTAAATCAAGTAGAAAATCAAACAGGAAAGAGTATTAAAGCTCTTCGATCAGATCGTGGAGGTGAATATTTGAGTACTGAATTTGATGAATACTTGAGAGAGCATGGCATTGTTTCTCAGCTGACTCCTCCAGGAACGCCACAGCTGAATGGTGTATCTGAAGGAGAAATCATACCCTATTGGATATGGTACGTAGTATGATGAGCTATCTTGATATGCCAATCTCCTTTGGGGATTTGCATTAGAATCACTTTATATATTCGAATAGGATTCCATCAAAATCGCTTTCTTCCACACCTTAAGAGATATGTCATGTAATAAAACCAATTCTTAATCATGTTAAGATTTAGGTTTGTCCATATTATATCAAAAAGCTGAACACTGATAAATTGGAGACCAGATCAGAAAAAGGTCGATTTGTTGGATATCCAAAAGATAGTTTTGGATATTATTTTATTTGCCTACTTCACAAAAGTTGTGATAAGTAGAGATGCCACATTTCTTAAACAACAATTTGTCCAAGAAGGAGGCAAAGGAAGGCAAATAGAGTTAGAATTGAGAATTCGACCAACCAATGCATCGATGGATATAGATCCATCTAGTCAACCTATACCCATTGATGAAACATCTACAATTTGTTCCTCGTAGAACAACGGTATCTCACCCACCGGTGAGATATGATTTTCTTCATGAAGAAGAACAAGAGTTGTCTACTCATGAAGAAGTAGATCATGGAGATGATCCACTTACCTATGAAGAAGCTATATCAGATATAGACTCTTCAAAATGGATTGATGCTATGAAATCCGAGATTGATTCCATGTATAAGAATCAAGTTTGGGATCTTGTTGACCCACCAAGGTATTGTACCTATAGGGAACAAATGGGTTTTCAAGAAGAAAATTGGTTACGATGGAAAGGTAGAGACCTATAAGGCAAGGCTAGTAGCGAAAGGGTTTCGCCAAAGGCATGGAATAGACTATGAGGAGACTTTCTACTTTGTTGCCATGCTTAAATCAATTAGGATTTTATTAGCAATAGCGCATACTATGATTATGAGATTTGGCGATGGATGTCAAAAGCCTTTCTCAATGGATACATTGAAGAAAACATTTTCATGGAACAACCTAAGGGATTTGAATCCCAAGATGGTTCCAAGGTATGCAAGCTAAAGCGATCCATTTATGGGTTGAAACAAGCTTGAGGAGTTGGAACATCCATTTTGATGAAGCCATTAAATCCTTTGGTTTTATCAAAAATGAGGATGAGCCATGTGTATATAAGAAGGTTAGTGACAAGGCTATCACTTTCCTTGTCTTATATGTGGATGACATCTCGTTGATAGGTAATGATACAGTATGTTGACGACTATAAAGGTATGGTTGTCAAATACATTCTCCATGAAAGACTTAGGGAGGCAACCTATATTCTTGGGATTCGCATCTATAGAGATAGAGCGAAAGAATAATTGGTTTATCCCAAAGTCTATACTTGGAAAAGGTGTTAAAGAGGTTTAACATGCTTGATTCCAAGAGAGGATTGTTACCAGTGAGACATGGTATCCACCTTTCTAAAGAGATGTCTCCAAAGACACCAAGAAAGAGATAAGATGGCCAGATTCCATATACTTCGCTATTGGAAGTTTAATGTATGCAATGTTGTGTACTAGGCCTGATATCGCATATGTCGTTAGTTTGACTAGCGGTATCAATCCAATCCAGTTTGGAACATCGATAGCTATCAAGAATATCCTTAAGTACTTGAGAAGAACTAAGGATTTATTCTTGATTTATGGAGGTGGAGACTTGCAATTGGATGGTTATACCGATTCTCGATTTCCAATCGGATATCGATGATAGAAAGTCTACCTGGATATGTGTTCATTTGTAATGGAGGTGCGATTGGAAGAGTTCCAAACAGAGCACGATTGCAGATTCCACTACTTAGGTCGAGTATATTGTCGCATCGATGTACAAAGGAAGTCGCTTGGATAAAGAAGTTCGTGATGAACTTACAGAGTTCCTTCCATTGAGTCGCCAGCTCCATTACATCGTGACAACAATGGAGCGATCATACGTGCTAAGGAACCAAGGTCTCACCGTAAATCCAAACACATAGAAAGGCGCTACCACATTATCGAGAAATAGTTGGGCGAGGCGATGTAGCCATGCAGAAAATAGCATCACCAAAATCCAGTGATCCATTCACTAAGCCTATGTCACGCACTCGATTAGACCGACATCTTGAGAAGATAGGTCTAAGATATTGTAATGAATGGCTCTAGTGCTAGTGGGAGATTGTTAGTAGTATGCCCTAGAGCATATCATTTAGTATGTATCTTGTACATATTTTTAATAATAAAAGGCATTTCCACTTTTCCGCTTACATAATATATTTATGTGTAATAGAAAAGGTCCATTGATATTTTGTTAGAAATATTATTCTTAAGTTGTTAAGAATATGAGTGACAATATTTCTAGCACAAAGTATCATAAATAGGTTCACAATCGAGGATACTTCATAATAAGTACATGACTTATCCGTAAAGATTGTATTCATGTTTGTTCCCAAGTTATTTATATGAGATATAAATAAGATGGAATGGTGAGTCTCATGCCATATAACAAACATGATAGGCACTTATAAATGATAAGTAGGTCAACCGGTGACACTTATGACAAGCACATGGAGTTTACTCTTGTCAATGTTTTGTCATAAATCATATCGATGCATATAATCTTTAGACTGAGATAGCACAGCTTATCTTGTATATAGGTAGTTTGAGTTTGATCTGCTTTCATACTTGTACTATGTATGGGTATATGGGCATGTGTTGGCTCTGCTAGTTATATATGGAGGTAGGTGTTGATCAAGAAGGAATCTGTTCCTCTAAGTAAATAGAGATAAAATCCTATGTTCATTTAATTGTTCTTGATGTTTCAAGTTCCTGGCCAGACAGATAGATTTATTCGTAAAAGAGATTCTGATGAGAAAAATCTTTTAATCAAGCACTGGTATTAAAAGTGAACCTAATATTCATAGCAAATGGAGTTTGACATAAACCATGACTCCACTTGAGTTGGGATTTTGTAACAGAGAGATTCTAGTGCATGGTAACATATGATTATAGGTTCATTTAAGGTAAATCTTATTACTAATTGGGTGGCCATGGCATGCTATGCTAGGTGTTAACCATGGTCTATGAGGTTCATAAAATGATTTAGAGAAATCATTTATGGTAAGAAAGAGTTCTGATGATATTAAGAGTTGATATCATGTCTCATTGCCAATTAGTGATGAGCCTAGTAAGTCACACACATACACAAGTTATCACCTATTTAAATATGATTTAATTAATTAATTAAAGAGTTTAATTGATTAATTAAATAGATTTGGTTTGCAATAAAATTGCAAAGTCCCTAGCATGACTTGAAACCAAATCTAGATTATTGGATGTGTAGTATAAATTAAATTTGTATTTAAAGTGTTTAAATATGAATTTAATTGATGAGAAATTAATTAATAGAGATTAATTAATTAATTTATATTTGATATAAATTAATTAGAAGAAGAAAATAATTATTTTGGGTTAAGAACTCAAAATTAAGACACAGGGGCATTTTGGTCATTTCACAGTGTGACACGTGGCACCATGAGATGGTGACACATGGCATAACACATAAGCTTGCCAAATGTTTTCTAATCATGTAAGATGATTAAAATCAAGATTAAATATAGGTTTGACACTTGGCACAATGTGATTGGGTCACTTAAACCTAGAGCTAATCAAAAGGTGACATGTGGCTAGGGTTTAATGTGTTAACCTAGCTATTTAAGTGTGGTTATGAAAAGAAAACATAACCAGCAGCCTCTCCTCTCATATGTCACGCCACTTTGAGCCTCTCCAGCTATTTCTCTTCATCTCTCATCAATTCAAAGAGATTAGCCATCAATCTCTTGAATTAAGAACACTAGAAATTGTTTCTAGTGTCCTGTTTACATCTCTAATCTCTTAAAAGGCAGAACTTGAATTTCTAATTAATAGAAAAGGCTTTAGAAGCTGTTCAAGGGCTGCCATAGGTGTTCTTGGTGTGGACAAGCTAGAGGGACAACATCTGGTGTCCTGAAGACGAATCTCAAAGGCGCAGACACGCTGCAGAACATCAAGAGGTTAGTGTAATCGTTCTTGATTTAATCTAGGGTTCTAAAATTAATCTGATTAATTTTAAAATCTTAAATGGCAAATACAGATCCAAAAACATATTAAAAGAGTTTTAATATGTTGTTTATCATTGAAATTAAATAGATAAAAATAAATCTTGCATGGTGCATGTGACCCTAGGTGAAAATTTTTGAATTCAATGGTATAATCTTGTGTTTTTCACGCTTCCGTTCCTTCATATTCAGTTAGGAATCGGATCAGATGAACACATCAGAGATCAAAAAATAACCAATGTAACAATAATAAAATGATAATTGTCAAAATAAAATTTTATTTCCAAAAGGTCAGATTACATCATCTAGGCGATCTCAAGAGATCGGATTACATTAAAGGTCAGATTACATCATTTGGGCGATCTCTAGAGATCGGATTACATTAAAGGTTAGATTACATAATTTGGGCGATTCCTAGAGATCGGCTATACATCCTATCTAGTAAAGGCCTATGTCAGAGCCTAGTCTCGTGGCTGAATCAAAAGATGTGTTTGATCAGGAGACCGGCCACCGACATCGGATAGATGTACAGCTCAGATGGGGAGACTATGACTCTCATGAGAATAAGAGAGATCGTCATCAATGTTATCGCTTGGAACCGAGCCGCTGTCGGGACACCCAATGTGGTGAGAAGCCAAATGAACTTCGAAGGGCAGTCACCAAAGATCGGAGGGAAATTAGCAGTCTTCTCGCCCGAAATCGATTCGCCGATTACATTGGTCGACCGATTCGAGGTCAACACGATCGATATTTTCGATTTGGGTCAGTAAATTAGTCCAGTTCTCTCACTGTCATCAGAGGTGGCCATAGTGATTTTATGATCACGGGGGTCATAAATTTTCAGTTGATAAACAAGGTGAACAGCCGAAAAAAGATCAAAAGCAGCTATCATGGCCGGGATTGTTGCCGGAGCAGCTAGAACAGGAAAAGTGAGAAGGAAAGAGGAGAAAATCAAATGTGGAGGGGTTTCCTGTTGGAGGTATATATATAGAGAAGGTCTGAGCATTTATTGCTAGCAAAAAACGAAGCGAATGCCTCGAAAATCGAAGGAATAAATGCTTTGACTGAATCGAACCAGATGAAGGAGAAGACCGGAGTGGGAGAGATCAAAAGAGGGGGCCCGGCATGAAAGATCGGAAAAAGAGCATATTGGAAAGGTCGGAAGGAATGGGAGATCGGAAAGTAAAGAGAATAAGACAATTTCCAATAACTATCATCACAATCAAAGCCGAGGTAGTTAAAGCGTTGCAGACAAGATCAAATCTCCACCGCACGCCTCATCTGCAGAATCGCCCACATTACTGACAAGTGCCAGAGTATGTCATGACAGTTTTGTACATTCCAATCTCCGCCGTTGATCTTACTTGTAAGGACAAGCCCAGAGCCTTTGGATCAAAGAGAAGACGACAAGACCGGCACCTTTTATTCCCGGCCCTTAGATCTTCCTTGGTAAGAAGATTATGAACCGTCAGATTAGAAAAGAGAAAGGACAAATATTCCGGATAGGATCTCAGCCATTTATTTTGATTCTATTCAATTCTCAAGCGTCAGATCATGTCCTTTAAAATCCAGACCTTCCGTCTCCCTCAAAGAGAATCCTGACCCTTCATTGGAAGCACCCGTTCCCTATAAATAACTGCATGAAAACTGTTGAAGGGAGGAGAAAGAAAAAAGGGTGGTGATTATAGTGGAAAGGCTCTGAAAATTGATTCAGTTTGGCTACTCTGCTATTTTTAAGCTAGAAAGACTTTAGAAACCAAATTTCTAAAGTATTTTCTTTAAAGAAGTGTTGGACACTGGAACTCTTGATTTTCAGTTTGTTAATTGCTCTGCAATACCCTTTCTTAAGTTTCAGTTCTGTTTTCATCACCTTTATATCCACTTTTATTTTCTGAGCTCAATCTCATTCATTATCATTCCTGCTCGATTACATGCTAACTAGGCATTCGTCATTTCAAGGCAAGCTAATGTCCCCAGACTATTAGCCCGCAACTCTGCAACATTCGCCACTCCATAGTTAGTTCAATAGGTTCAACTTCCTGCAGGTGAGTGTCTGAACCGTTGCCTTATCCAGTGTTCGTCTTTATTTATTTTTTACCCTCGTAATTTTCGTCAAAGTTTGTCTTATGTTAGAAGGTCCCACGTGGGTGGTTATTCTCGAAGTTTATCTTTGATATATCAGTTCATGTTATTTATTTGTTCTTTGGCTTTTATTATTTCCTAATGTAGGTGTTCTGGTTACGAGTAACGTAGGTAATTTGATAAAATGATGGGTAGCAGTATCTTAACATAAGAGTTTTTAAATAAACGTTCGGATAATAAATCAGAGAATTATGAAGACCACTTGATTAGCTCGAGAAGATGACTGGGTAAGGTGGAGAGTCGGAGTAAAATTGAATTTCAGACTAGCAAATGGAATAGAGCAAACGTTGCTTATCGAAAGGTACTGGTAAGCCGATCACATAGGAGATCGGTAAAATTCAGTCCGGTATCCATTATCTAGTCACAAGGTACCAACGAGTTAAAAGAAGCCTAATCCGGGTTCCCAGTATCTTCGGATGCCAGAACCCTTAGCCTAAGGTCCTTGCGCGATACGATCGAAATTAAATTTCGAGAGGTTAGGGGGAGATTTCTTATCTGATCCCCATCCAAACCAAATAGGAGATCGGAGGAGAGTTCTTATCCGGTCTTCAGTCAAGATTTTTAATAATCATTTAAAGAGATCGGAGGAGAATTCTTATCTGATTCTCAAATCAAATTTTAAACATTAAAAAGAGATCGGAGGAGAGTTCTTATCCGATTCTCAATTCAAATTTTAAATATTAAAAAGAGATCGGAGGAGTGTTCTTATCCGATTCTCAATCCAAATTTTAAATGATAAAAAGAGATCGGAGGAGAGTTCTTATCCGATTCTCAAATCAAACTAAATAAATATACAGAGATCGGAGGAGAGTTCTTATCCTATTTTCAAATCAAATTTTACTAAATGTACAGAGAACGGAGGACAGTTCTATTCCGATTCTCAAAATCAAATTTCAATAAGCACGCAAAGTAAATCCCATAAACGAAAACCGCAACAATATCAATTCACTAAGGTCGTCTCACTTACTTATGTATCTGGGTAACCCGAAAACTAGTGAAAAATTAAATATTCTCTTTTGTCCAAGGGATTAACATCTTCATTCTAGCCTAACCCTCCTAGCTATCGATTTTAATTTATAAAGAGCATAATGTTAAATCTGCTGACCTTCATAGAGGGACGAGGTGGGGTGCCTAACACCTTCCCCTCCCGTATACGGACCCCGAACCTAGAATCTCTATTTTCGAAGTGCTTTTATGTTAGTTTGTTTTCATAAATGGTTTATTTAATTTCCCTCAAAATTAAAGTGGCGACTCCTCACTCTTTCCCACTTCGATGAGTGTTCGTCCAGGCGACCGCAAAATACCTTGCGACAGTACTCCTTTAGCAACTCTTGTAAAATGAATGAATGAAATGCACCTAAGAATGCTCTGATTCAATTCTTGGTGGCTCAGAATTGAATCCCTTAGAAAGTCCATGATCATACCATATTTACTATTTATCCATGAATGCATGAGATGTATGGGAATGTATGCAAGTATATGATATATGCATGCTAAATATTTAAGGAGCGGAAGCATGAAAAACACAAGTTTATACCGTTGAATTAAAAAATTTTCACCTAGGGTCACATGCATCATGCAAGATTTATTTTTATCTATTCGATTTTAATGATAAACAACATATTAAAACTCTTTTAATATGTTTTTAGATTTGTATTTTCCATTTAAGATTTTAGAATTAATCAGATTAATTTTAGAAATATAGATTAAATCAAGAATAAATACACTAACCTCTTGATGCACTGCAGCGTATTTGTACCTTTGGGATGCGTCTTTAGGACACCAGATGTTGTCCCTCTAGCTTATCCACACCAAGTTCACCTATGGCAGTCCTTGAACAGCTTCTAAAGCTTTTTCTATGAATTAGAAAATCAAGTTTTGCCTTTTAAGAGATTAAAGATGTAAACAGGACACTAGAAATGATTTCTAGTATTTTTAATTCAAGAGATTGTTTGCTAATCTCTTGGAATTGATGAGAGATGAATAAGAAGAGAGAATGGGAGCCTCAAGGGTGGCGGCACCAAGGGAGGCAGCTACTAGTTATTATTTTTTCTTTTCATAACAATACTTATATAGCTAAGTCACCACTTCAAACCCTTGCCACATGTCACCTTCTGATTAGCTCTAGGTTAAATTGACCCAATCAAATTGTGCCAAGTGTCAAACCTATATTTAATCTCAATTTTAATCATCTTACATGATTAAAAGACATTTGGCAAGCTTATGTGTAATGCCATGTGTCACCATCTCATGGCGCCACATGTCACCCTGTAAAATGACCAAAATGTCCCTGTGTCTTAATTTTGAGTTTTCAACCCAAAATAATTATTTCTCTTATTCTAATCAATTTATATCAAATATAAATCAATTAATTAATCTTTATTAATTAATTTCTCATTAATTAAATTCATATTTAAACACTTTAAATATAAATTTAATTTATACTATACATCCAATAACCTAGATTTGGTTTCAAGTCATGCTAGAGACTTTGCAATTTAATTGTAAACCAAACCTACTTAATTAATTAATTAAACTCTTTAATTAATTAATTAAATCATATTTAATTTGATGATCACTTGTGTATGTGTGTGACTTACTAGGCTCATCAATAATTGGCAACGAGATATGATATCAACTTTTAATATCATCAGAACTCTTTCTTACTATAAATGATTTCTCTAAATCATTTTATGCACCTCATAGACCATGGTTAACACTTAGCATAGCATGCCATGGCCACCCAATCAGTAATAAGGTTTACCTTAAATGAACCTATAATCATATGTTACCATGCACTAGAATCTCTCTGTTACAAAATCCCAACACAAGTTAGAGTTATGGTTTATGTCAAACCCCATTTGCTATGAATATTATGTTCTCTTTTAATTCCAGTTCTTGATTAAAAGATTTTCTCATCAGAAACTCTTTTCTGATTAAATCTATCTATCCTGGCCAGGAACTTGAAACATCAAGAACAATTAAATGAACATAGGATTTTATCCCTATTTACTTAGAGGAACAGATTCCATCTTGATCAACACCTACCTCCATATATAACTAGTAGGAGCTAACACATGCCCATATACCCATACACAATACAAGTATGAAAGCAGTATCAAACTCAAACCACCTATATACAAGATAAATGTGCTATCTCAGGTCTAAAGATTATATGCACTGATGTGATTTATGACAATACATTGACAAGAGTAAACTCCATGTGCTTGTCATAAGTGTCACTGGTTTGGCCTACTTATCATGTATAAGTGCCTATCATGTTTGTTATGTGGCATGAGACTCACCATTCCATCTTATTTATATCTCATATAAATAACTTGGGAACAAACATGAATACAATCTTTCTGGATAAGTCATGCCCTTATTATGAAGTATCCTCGATTGTGAACCTATTTATTATACTTTGTGCTAGAGATACTGTCACTCATATTCTTAACAACTTAAGAATAGAATTTTTAACAAAATATCAATGGACCTTTTCTATTACACATAAATATATTATGTAAACAGAAAAGTGAAAATGCCTTTTATTAATAAAAGATGTACAAGATACATACTAAATGATATGCTCTAGGGCATACTACTAACAATCTCCCACTAGCACTAGAGCCATTCATTACAATATCTTAGACCCATCTTCTCAAGATGTCGGTCTAGCTGAGTCTGTGACATGGGCTTAGTGAATGGATTAGCTGGATTTTCAGCTGGTGCTATTTTCTGCATGGCTACATCGCCTCGCCTTACTATTTCTTTGATAATGTGGTAGTGCCTTTCTATGTGTTTTGATTTTTGGTGAGACCGGGGTTCCTTAGCTTGTATGACTGCTCCATTGTTATCACAGTGTAGTGAAACTGCTGACTCAATGGAAGGAACTACTGCAAGTTCTGTCACGAACTTCTTTTTGCAGCATCTGATGCAGCAATATACTCAGCCTCGGTAGTGGAATCTGCAGTCATGCTCTATTTGGAACTCTTGCAACTGACTGCACCTCTATTATAAATGAACACATACCCAGAGGAGACTTTCTATCATTGATATCTGATTGGAAATCAAAATCAGTATAACCATCCAATTGCAAGTCTCCACCTCCATATATCAATAATAAATCCTTAGTTCTTCTCAAGTATTTAAGGATATTCTTGACAACTATATAGTGTTCCAAACCTGGATTGGATTGATACCTGCTAGTCAAACTAACAGCATATACGATATCTGGCCTAGCACACAACATTGCATACATTAAACTTCCAACAGCCGAAGCAGAAGGAATCCTTACCATTTTATCTCTTTCTTCAGGTGTCTTTGGAGACATCTCTTTAGAAAGGTGGATACTATGTCTCACCGGCAACAATCCTCTCTTGGAATCAAGCATGTTAAACCTCTTTAACACCTTTTCCAAGTATAGACTTTAGGATAAACCAATTATTGTTTTCGCTCTATCTCCATAGATGCGAATCCCAAGAATATAGGTTGCCTCTCCTAAGTTTTTCATGGAGAATGTATTTGATAACCATACCTTTACAGTTGTCAACATACCTGTATCATTACCCATCAATAGTATGTCATCCACATATAAGACAAGGAAAGTAATAGCATTGTTACTAACCTTCTTATATACATATGGCTCATCCTCATTTTTTATAAAACCAAATGATTTAATGGCTTCATCAAAATGGATGTTCCAACTCCTCGAAGCTTGCTTCAACCCATAAATGGATCCTTTAGCTTGCATACCTTGGAACCATCTTGGGATTCAAAACCCCTAAGTTGTTCCATGAAAATGTTTTCTTCAATGTATCCATTGAAAAAAGATGTTTTGACATCCATTTGCCAAATCTAATAATCATAGTATGCAGTTATTGCTAATAGAATCCTAATTGATTTAAGCATGGCAATAGGCGAGAAAGTCTCCTCATAGTCGATTCCTTGCCATTTGCGAAACCCTTTTGCTACTAGCCTTGCCTTATAGGTCTTTACCTTTCCATCAGAACCAATTTTCTTCTTAAAAACTCATTTATAGGTACAATACCTTCAGGTGGGTCAACAAGATTCCAAACTTGATTCTTATACATGGAATCAATCTTGGATTTCATAGCATCAATCCATTTTAAAGAGTCTATATCTGATATAGCTTCTTCATAGGTAAGTGGATCATCTCCATGATCTACTTCTTCATGAGTAAACAACACTTATTATTCTTCATAAAGAAAACCATATCTCACTGGTGGGTGAGATACCCTGGTTGTTCTACGAGGAACAGCTGTAGATGATTCATCAACAGGTGTAGGTTGATTAGATGGATCTATATCCATCTGATTTATTGGTTGGTCAGAATTTTCCAATTATAACTCTATTTGCCTTCCTTTGCCTCCTTCTTGAACAAACTGTTGTTCAAGAAATGTGGCATCTCCACTTACCACAACCTTTTGTGAAGTAGGCAAATAAAAATAATATCCCAAACTATCTTTTGAATATCCAACAAATCGATCCTTTTCTGATCTGGTTTCCAATTTATCAGTGTTCAGATTTTTGATATAAGCTGGACAACCCCAAATCTTAACATGCTTAAGACTTGGTTTTCTTGCATGCTATATCTCATAAGGTGTGGAAGAAACTGATTTTGATGAAATCCTATTCAGAATATAGAAAGCTGATTCTAATGCAAATCCCCAAAAGGAGATTGGCATATCAGTAAAGCTTATCATACTACGTACCATATCCAATAGGGTACAATTTCTCCTTTCAGATACACCATTCAGCTGTGGTGTTCCTGGAGGAGTCAGCTGGGAAACAATGCCGTGCTCTCTCAAATATTCATCAAATTTAGTACTCAAATATTGACCTCCACGATCTGATCGAAGAGCTTTAATACTCTTTCCTGTTTGATTTTCTACTTCAGATTTAAATTCTTTGAACTTTTCAAAGGATTCATGTTTGTATTTCATCAAATACAAATACCCAAACCTTGATTTATCATCAGTAAAGGTAATAAAGTAATGAAAACCGCCTCTAGCCATTTCCTTAAATAGACCATATACCTCACTATGTATTAGCTCCAAAATATTTCCAGCTCTTAGCCCTTGTCCAACAAAGGGTGATCTAGTCATTTTGCCTTGAAGGCAAGATTCACAAGTTGGAGTAGGCTCAGAGCCCAAAGAGGCTCCAATTTTGCAATCCTATCTTTTGCAACATGACATAACCTTCAGTGCCAAATATATTTTGAACTTGAGTTAATTTTCACCATGGCATTGCATTCACTTAGATCACTTGCATCCATTTTGTGTTTGTCATTATTATCCAAATAGTAAAGACCATCATTCATATAACCCAAACCAACATATTTATTTCCAAAATAAATATTGCAAACATCATCTATGAACTGAAATTCATAGCCATTTCTAATCAAACTAGATATAGAAATGATGTTCTTAAAAGCATCAGGTACATATAAAATATTATCTAAATACAAAACATGTCCAGACATGTAAAAAGATTTAGATCCTATGGCTAAAGCTTCAACAGTTGAGCCATCGCCAATCTGGAGTCTAACATCTCGAGAACGCAAGCTGCTACTATTTGCTAGTTCTTGCATATCATAAGAGATGTGAGAATTGGCACCAGTATCTAAAATCCAAGCTGTAGATGAACTATGAGTATCATCAGAATCTAAATAACAAAATATAGACATACCTTCCAAAGGTCTATCCTTCTTGTCCTTCAGAGAAGCAAGATACTCTGGGCAGTTCCTCTTCCAGTGCCCATCCTTCTGGCAGTGGAAAGACTTTCCTTTGCCTCCATCAGCTTTAGTCTTCTCTTTCTGTTTAGCTATTTTCTTGGAAGGACCAAGAATATGAGGTTTCTTTTTCTTATTATCCTTCTTCTTATTGGACTTTCCAGCAGAAGAAGATGCAATCAAAGCTACCTCTTTTCCTTTATTGCCCAGCATATTCTTTTGGGTAATAACCAGCATGTTGAGTAAACCAACCAAGGTGCATTCCTGTTTAGTCATATGAAAATTTGTCACAAAATTACCAAAAGACTCAGGAAGGGACTGAAGGATCAAATCCGTCTGTAGTTGGAAATCCATGTTAAAGTCAAGATGTTGCAGCTGCTCAATCAACCGAATCATCTTGTGGACATGATCCCTAACATTCTGTCCCTCAGACATCCTCATACGGAATAGCTGTCCAGATATCTCATACTTAGAATTCTTGCTATGCTCACCATACAACTCTTGTAGGTGAAGGAGGATCTCACTCGCACTCTGCATGTTCTCATGCTGCTTCTGTAACTCATTACTCATAGAAGCAAGCATGTAACACTTAGCTCTCATATCATGCTCCTTCCACTTGTCCAAAGTTTTATGTTCCTCTTGAGTGGCCTCTGGAGGTAAGGGACCAAGAACATTTGAGTCTAGAACATATCCTATATGTTCAAGGTTTAGGAAAAGTTCCAAATTTCTTAGCCAATCAGACAGATTAGGTTCTATCAACCTATTGCGATCAAGTATGCTTGCAAGGATATTGGATGGTGGTGGTTGTTCTGTGCTCATTATTATCAGAAAATTAACTATAGAAAATAACCAGATTAATTAGTAAATGTATCATGTAATTAATCAAAATGATTATGGTCTTTTAATTAAATTGGTCCTCCCACTAACTTAGCGAATCCTACACTTCCAAAGTAGAAAATGGAAATCCTAGTTGGATAAATTTCTAGTGGGTGATTGAATTCTTATAATTCCATTGATCATCCTCAGGTACATCCATTATTGGAATTACAATAAACTATAAGTGAGCAACTCCTTGCCCATCACATCTCATGTGAGGTTCAATCCTTTACCTAGCCCCTAATACTCAAAATCTCAGGTACATCCATTATTGACTTATCTTGCATTAATTAAGTTGATCCCATTGAGCCAATAATTATGCAAATAATTTTAATGTCCTCAGATACATCCAATATTGGCCACCAAACCATTTACATATTTTCAACATCTCATGCTTAACAATTATTCTTAAGAAAATCTCTTAAATTAATTGCATCTTATGCAAGTATTTAAAATTTCTTAAAATAATTGCCTCAATGGAGGGCTCATGTTATAATTACTTTAATTATAGTATTTCCAACTTAATCATTTGTTTGGAAGATTTTGTGGTTGTCCTAATTACTATTAAGGTCTCACTTTGTACATTATCCATTTAGCATGCATATATCATATAGTTGCATAAATTACCATACATCTCATGCATTCATGGATAAACAGTAAATATAGTATGATCATGGACTTTCTAAGGGATTCAATTCTGAGTCACCAAGAATTGAATCAGGGCATTCCTAGGAACATTTCATTCATTCATTTTAGAAGAGTTGTTGAAGGAGTACATAATCAATACTTGATATTGAATTCCTCCCACTGGTCCCACTAATGCTGTTGACCTCCTTGATCTTCTTGCAATCCAATATTACATAGCAATCCTTGGCATACCAAGGCAAATTTACAAGAACTTAAATAAATAAAATTACAACCCAAAATTATTACAACCTTAATAATACATGCCCAAAATAAATTAAAATAAATTAATTAATTTACAATCCCAAAAAAACATAAAAGAAATAAATCCAATCACATTGCTCTTTTATAGTCCATGATCATCCATCATGCATGTCACTATTTAATAATTAAATAAAATATACATACTTAAATTAAATTGAATATCTCTTATTCAACAAAAAAATTCAGATTTGAATCACATTCAAACAACCTTAAAAATTCAGATTTAAATCACATTCAAACAATTTTTAAAAATCAGATTTGAATCACATTCAAACAATTTTTAAAAAATTCAGATTTGAATATTATTCAAATAACTTTAAAAATTCAGATTTGAATATGATTCAAACAACATTAAAAATTCAAATTTGTATCACATTCAAACAACTTTTAAAATTCATATTTAAATCACATTCAAACAATTTTTAAAATTCTGATTTGAATCAAAATTTAATTGTGCGATTAAAACTACTAATTAAATACTTTAATTAGTCATAGGATAGGCTTTAGATCATACAACAATTGCAGAATTTAAAACCAAACCTTGCGCCACCCATGAAGGCCGAAGATGGCACACCAATGATGGTGTTCTTCACCCAAGCCACCACCTTTCTTGCAACCAGCAATGGATCTACCATCTTATGATTATTCCACATAATTAAATCATATAATCAATAATCTAAATGGCAAATGTAGTGGCTCTGATACCAATTTAAGGAGCGGAAGCATGAAAAACACAAGTTTATACCATTGAATTCAAAAATTTTCACCTAGGGTCACATGCATCATGCAAGATTTATTTTTATCTATTTGATTTCAATGACAAACAACATATTAAAACTCTTTTAATATGTTTTTAGATCTATATTTTCCATTTAAGATCTTAGAATTAATCAGATTAATTTTAGAACCCTAGATTAAATCAAGAATAAATACACTAACCTCTTGATGCACTGCAGCGTATTTGCACCTTTGGGATGCGTCTTTAGAACACCAGATGTTGTCCCTTTAGCTTGTCCACACTAAGTTCACCTATGGTAGTCCTTGAACAGCTTCTAAAGCTTTTTCTATGAATTAGAAAATCAAGTTTTGCCTTTTAAGAGATTAAATATGTAAATAGGACACTAGAAACAATTTCTAGTATTTTTAATTCAAGAGATTGTTTGCTAATCTCTTTGAATTGATGAGAGATGAAAAAGAAGAGAGAATGGGAGCCTCAAGGGTGGCGGCACCAAGGGAGGTAGCTACTAGTTATTATTTTTTCTTTTCATGACAACACTTATAATTATTTCTCTTCTTCTAATCAATTTATATCAAATATAAATCAATTAATTAATCTTTATTAATTAATTTCTCATTAATTAAATTCATATTTAAACACTTTAAAAATCAATTTAATTTATATTATACATCCAATAACCTAGATTTGATTTCAAGTCATGCTAGGGGCTTTGCAATCTTGTAACATCCTCACTTTAGCTAGTCCGTATAGTCTACTGTTCCGGACAGCTAGAACGCCCAGAAAAAAAAAATCAATATTTAAATTAAAGTGAGGAACCAAAATTAACTCAAATATTAATAAGAAAAATTTAGGAAAAAAAATTTAGAAATAAAATACAACCAAGTTAAATGAGCCGGTGCCCTAGCGATGGGTAACCTAGTGAGAAGTTGCGGTTCTCGCAACTAGGAGCTCTAGACCCGGGGGAAAAAAATTATAAATTAATTTTTGGGACTCCAGAGAAGGGTCATTGAGGTTCTTATGGCATTAGAATGCCAAGAAAATACTTAGAAAAATTTTTCAATCGGTACAGACAATTTTGGCCCGTTAAACCAAACGGAGGGCATTTTGGTCATTTCATCTTCAGAGATGATTTTTGGCCAACTTGTCCAGTTAAATAAATAATTTATATAACATAAAATATGGTTAAATGTTGTTAAAAATTTAATTGAAATTAATTGGACAAGAAAAGGATGGAAAAATGAAAGAAAATGAATTTATGACATCATCATGATGTCATTAAAAACTCTCCCAACCAACCCAATATTGACACATGGCATAAACATATATAAAAGAGGCCAAATGGGCTGAAAAAAAAAAAAGAAATCAGAACATCTTCTTCTCTTTTTCTCCTTAACGTAAAACACTCCCACCATGGCCACCATGAACAAGCTTTCGAAGCTTGATTTTCCCCCACTTTTACCCAACTAAACCCTAACCTAGCAACACAAAAACTTGCTCTTACACCTTGGTGATTCTCTTGGGAGCAAAAAGAAGAGGAAAACAAGAGCTTTAGCAAGTGGGAAAAATCTCACTCCTTTGAGGTTAGTGACCTAACCATGAATTTTTCTTTAAATTCATGTTAAGAACTTTGAATATGTGTAAATTGCAAAGAAAAATTATTGAATACCATTTGGATGGAAACCCTAGATTCTCAGTAGCCATGGTTAGGGTTTGTTTGTGGTGAGTTTAATGAAGTTGAAAGACCATCATGGCAGCCCACAAAATGTACCCACTAAGTGGATTGATGAAATGCAAGTTAAATGCATGATTTGAGATGTTAGGGTTAGGGTTTGGGTATAAAATGGAGACTTTGATCATGTAATGATTAAAGTGAGTTTTAATGGTCAATTAGTGACCATTTTGATATGTGTAAACAAGAAATGAAGGGGTTTGTGTAGTGGGAATTGAGATTAGTTTGGCTGCCCATGGTGACCTGCAGAATTGGACATGAGTCCAGCAGGTTTGGGTAGTCATAACTTGAATCGTAGAGGTTCAATTGGTGCAAGGCCAATTGGACATGAAACTAGACACATAATGGCACAACTTTGGTGCAGAAACCATTCCCATAAAACCAAAGCAAGTGGACCAAAAGCTTGCCTTAATCCGGGTGACCTGCAGTCTGTTTCTACAGAATGACCAAATGAACAGTGTTTGGTCATTTCGCCATAACTCAGTGTAGAATGGTCTAATTGACCTGAAATTTTACCAGCAACAATCCAAGATATAGACCAACAACTTTCATGAAGAAACCTAACCCAAATTATGACCAGAACCTATCCAACAAGGGAGTTTTAGTCACTGTTCACTGCACTGTAGATATGGTCAGTCCAGAAAAATTTCAATCTAGCCAGTTATGGTTTTTGGACCATAACTTGAGCTATAAGACTCCAAATGGAGTGAATAAAAGAATGAAATTCAACTAGATAAAATAAGGAACAACTTTCATGTTGATCATTTTGCCAAATTCCCACTGCAAAAATGACAAATGGAACAGTAAAGATGAAGCATGAAAACTGAAAATTTTGCTCAATTAGCATTAAGCTTAGAAATGGTATTGGCAACCAATACTAACAAATTTTGAAGGCAAAATGTGGTATGTTGGGAGTATTAAAATCAATATACCTATTGTCTATGCAAAAGTCAACATTTTAGTTGACTAATGAAATGAATAGTAACTTTACACATAAAGTATAAATATTCAAGAAATGACTTTGTAAAATGCCCTAGTAGGCCTAATGTGATTGGTTTGGATAGGTTGGCATGCCAATAGGATTTTGATAGCAGTACTGCGTATGATGTATGGCTTCATTGCCATTCTGTGATGTGATAGCCTATGGCTATACTGATTATGATGTTTTACTTGGCTTTATGCCTTATTGCTTTTATGGCTTATTAGCTATTCTGTTTGCACACCGGGAGACACATTGTGACCGATGGTGTGACGGCCCGAGATACCTGGTACCCAGTGCTAGTTTACCCGTTTATCCAGTCTGGTCAACTTGTATAGGTTACTTGGGCATGGAAAGTATAACTGTAATTGAACCGATTATTAAGGAAAATACGAAAATTAAATATCAAGAATGATTACAATAAAATACAAAGAAGCTCAAAATCATCAAGGAAACAATTAATAAAATGCATGAAGAAGTTAATATTATATTTTACTTTATTTTATTTTATATTGTCAATACTAAGCAGAATTGCTTAGCGCATCACTTTTGCCACGCAGTCTTGGAGACCTAAGCTGGGAGCCAGCAGACACGAGCAGGTGAGCCTTCAGAGCTGCATCCGGAGTCCAGAGTCACCTCACATCTGCACTGCTTATGGTAAGACATTAGAATTTTGGGTAGCCTTTTATATTTTGCATTTTGTATTAGCTTTGGGTTGTAACTATAAACTCTTGTAATTATGTAATGGTGTAAATATATGAAATTTCATATTATTGAAATTTTCTGCATAATGTATGTTTCATAAATGAAATGTTGAGAAATATTTCTGAATGTGCTTCCAGCAATGAAGTGAAAAGAAAAAGTTCTGAAAATAGTGTTGTGATTTGAGATTGAGATTTTATAGATTGACTTGAATGTGTATAATGGAGTTTGGATTTGGAAATTATTTTTGAAGTGTTTTTAAACAGGTTCAGAAGAACTATTTTTCCAATTTATAGCCAGCACTCTGCCGGATTTTCTATAAAATTTACGGAAAAATTCAGATTTATCAAAAAATTGAAAATAAATGAATTAAAAGGGATAAATTGTAATTAGAATAATAAATTGGTGCTCCGGCACACTGAGTGGCATAACTTGCTCGGCTACACTGTAGACGAGTAAGGGGTGTTACAAATCTAATTGCAAACCAAACCTATTTAATTAATCAATTAAATACACAAGTAATCACTAATTTAAATATGATTTAATTAATCAATTAAACTCTTTAATTAATTAATTAAATCATATTTAATTTAGTGATTACTTGTGTATGTGTGTGACTTACTAGGCTCATCACATATTGGCAATTAGATATGATATCAACTCTTAATATCATCAGAACTCTTTCTTACTATAAATGATTTCTCTAAATCATTTTATGCATCTCATATGTCACACCCTACCCCTTAGTAAGATGTAACATGATCCCGTAGTACATCTAATGATTTATTGTACTTCACCTACTGGTAACCCATTAAATATACAACAATGGATTTTAAAATCATTTTCTTACATTTTGAAAGTGGTGAGCATTTTGGTAGGAAATAAAAACATTTAATTGAAGTTTGAAAACTAGTTGATATTTTTGTCCTATTTTATTTTTTCGCAAATTTTATAAAAATTTCGGCAGAGTGCTATCTGTATTTGGGAAAAACAGTTCTTCAAAACTTGTGAAAAACACTTCCAAATAATTAATTTCAACCCCTTTTGCAACCACCAAACTTCAAATCAACAGCAATAGCAATACTTAAATTCAAAATCCAAATTTCAAACCATGAATTGATATATCAAAACATTTCATAAACTGATGCACATTGCATTTTAAATATTTAATTTACATTTATAAGTTAGTTTACAAACGCAAAATCTCAAAAATAATATTATTATACATTGACTGTACAACTGCTCAATCTACCTTAATACATATGACACTAAACCATTTACATCGAAATAATTACAAAGGTATTAACAAATACCCGTACAAAAATTCTTCAACTGTGCTCCTCTCTAACTATAGCAGCTCACTCTGCTGCTATGTCCTTTTCTCTATCTGCGACAGCAAAGAAAACTATCGCTGAGTATAAAAATACTCAGTGGTGCACAATAAATATAAAATGCAAAATATAAAATATTTGTCATTAATTCATAGTTCAAATATTTCACAATCACATTTTACAAATTTCTTTCAAATCACATTTTAAACATTTCACAAATTTCAAAACTTAATATAACACAAATTTGATCAAACAATTTAATAATCATAGTGTTGCCAATCAATAACACAACTTAGGCCATGACACAAAATTTCCAAATATGCCGTGTTGTACACCATGACAAGGCAAACTCACCCCACTAATCGAAATCAATGAGGGAGGTGGCTAGCTAGTTAATGAGTACTCATCCAAACTCACCTCTTGACTGGAAAGCCAAAGAAGGAGGAATATAGTCAAATATCAAACTCACCCCACAAGTGGAGGAGGAACATATTAATATTGCCATGCTAAGTGTGAATTAAAAAACAATTTAAATCAAGTTATTCAAATATTTTATGCAAAATATAATCAATTTCTAAAGTCAAATTTCCATTCCCAAAGTGGCAACACAGTAGTTCTCAAAACTCATAATTAATACAATAATTTCACAATGCATAACTAAACAAAATTTCTATGAGAAAATGATAAATTAAGGTTTATTGTGCACAAACCTGATGTGAGTCGCCTCTAGGCCTTGAATCAGTTTGTCCTATCCTTTTCCAGGTCTCTTTCAGCTGAAACACGCAATTTATAGTGTTTCAGTATCTTATCTCACAATAAATCTAATAATTAATTCATAAATGCTTAATTCTAGCCCAAGTATGCTTAAACTAACGTTTTTGGAAATTTTCATTTCGGAGTTACTATTCAAGACACTATTCAAGTCAAAATATTGACTTTCTTATGCTTAATAGGTATGGAAAATCCAATTATAAACACATACCACATTTTGGTTACCTAATTTGTTGGTTTTGGTTGTTTTCACAAATTTTAAGTCCTTTAGGCAAAATTACAAATTTTTAGTTTTGGTGTCCTATCTTGCACTGTTCCATTGGTCATGTTGCTGTTAGAATTTGGCTAAGTTTTCTTCATAGAAATTGTTCCTTATTGTCTTAAATTTATTCTCCTTTTTGAATTACTCCAATTGGAGTTTTGTAGCTCAAGTTATAGCCATTTGAATCATGGCTTCCGGATTGGTCTACCCCAGATTTCTGGGCACCAAAACTGGTTTTGGCAGTTTTAAGTCACCAATTTTGGGTGGCTAAATGACTTGGTTAAGTGCATAATTTGGACTTTTGTTCTTCATGAAAGTTTTAGGTCTATATCTCAGCTTTCTACTGGTAAATTTTTAGGTCATTTAGACCTGCCTAGCCCAAGTTATGGCCAAATGAACAAATACTATTCATTTGTCATTTTTGTACAGGTCAGATTACCTAATCCGGATTTGGTCAATTTATTCACTAGGTTTTAGTCACTTTTTGGGCATAATTCCTAAATGAAAAATGTGCCATTTTGTGTGTAGTTTCATTCCCAATTGGCCTCACACCAATTGGGTTGGTAAATTTTCAGTTTTGGCGAAAGGGACCTAGGTCATGCTGCCTGCAGGATGACTATAACCAATCCGAATTTAAACTTAGTTTCAACACTTCATACATACCTCAAATGGTCACACTTGACAATTACTCAACTCAAATGAGGTTAACTATATCATTTGGCTAATTCTCACATTTTTCTCTAATTTCTTCAAAATGCTCAAACCCTAATTTTAGCATATGTTTTAATTGATGCACTTAAAGTAGATATTCAACTTCTACACATTCAATCAAGCCTAATTACATATTTAATTCACATAAACATCATCAAAACCCTAAGGGACTAGGGTTGGATGAAATTTCAACTCTCCATACATGCATATTTTCTTTCACTTCATAAGCTAAATTTCTCACTAACAACCTTAATTCAAAGATAACTTAACAATTCAAGGTAGAAAGAAACCTTACCTTATGGAGCAGAATTTCTATCCTTCAATTTTCCTCACTTCCTTGGTTTTAATAACATCCAAGCTTCATATCAAGGTCCACTTGCAAGGTTTACTTAAGGGAGTTAGGGAAATTTATGGCTAAACTTAAGGTTTATGAGAGCTTGAGGTGAGCTACCATGGTGGAAATGAAAGGGATGAGAGAGCGAAAGAGATGAGGACAGCAACACAAAAAAAAAAAGAAGACCCAAAATTGTTTTTTTTTTTTTTTAATTTGTTTTTATGTGTATTTTTCATCAAATTGACTTGGTCAAAATGGTAATTAAATGGAAAATTATTTATGTGATCATACATGATGTCATAAAGCATTTTATTTTTAAATTTCTTTTCTTTTTCTTTTATGTTTTTAACCTTTAGGAAAACCACAGTTATCCAAAATTAATTTTTTAATTATAATGTTTATTGCATCATGCATGATATCATGCATGATGTCATCACTTTTCACTCTCTTTTTTTCTCTTTTCTTTCTTTTTATTTTTTTTTCATTAGTTCTTTAATTTAATTCTTGATCCCGAAATTTTCTTTTCTCCGACTTTATTTGACAGTTAGGTCAAGAGTCAGCTCTAGGGGTCAATTGACCAAATTGCCCCTCACTGGTTCGACCCTATTTGTAAATAATTCAATATTTCTTCTGGATCCCTGACCTAATTATTTAACTGGCTTAACAATTCTTTTTCGTGATTTTCTCTTTTCCACTGTGTTCGCAATAGTCCTAAGGACCGCAGCGTCACATTTTATGGTTTGAAATTTGAGTTTAAATCGACCTTGCAGTCCTTCCCGAGAAGGTCACCCATCGCTGTGACTCTCGGCTCATTTAACTTATGTTCTATTTTTCTTATTTATACTTAACTAATTGAAATTACTAATTATTTGTGTTCAGGGCTTCCTTAGATGTCTTAGACGTGATTCTACTTCTCTTACTTGTCCGGACCAACACCGGTCACCGGAATAGTAAAATATACCAGGCTATGCCAATAGGGGTGTTACATCATAGACCATGGTTAACACCTAGCATAGCATGCCATGGCCACCCAATCAGTAATAAGGTTTACCTTAAATGAACCTATAATCAAATGTTACCATGCACTAGAATCTCTCTGTTACAAAATCCCAACTCAAGCTAGAGTCATGGTTTATGTCAAACCTCATTTGCTATGAATACTATGTTCTCTTTTAATTCCAGTTCTTGATTAAAAGATTTTCTCATCAGAAACTCTTTTCTGATTAAATCTATCTATCCTGGCCAGGAACTTTAAACATCAAGAACAACTAAATGAACATAGGATTTTATCCCTATTTACTTAGAGGAATAGATTCCATCTTGATTAACACCTACCTCCATATATAACTAGTAGGAGCCAACACATGCCCATATACCCATACACAGTACAAGTATGAAAGCAGTATCAAACTCAAACCACCTATATACAAGATAACTGTTCTATCTCGGGTCTAAAGATTATATGTACTGATATAATTTATGAAAATACATTGACAAGAGTAAACTCCACGTGCTTGTCATAAGTGTCACTGGTTCGGCCTACTTATCATTTATAAGTGCCTATCATGTTTGTTCTGTGGCATAAGACTCACCATTCCATCTTATTTATATCTCATATAAATAACTTGGGAACAAACATGAATACAATTTTTCTGGATAAGTCATGTTCTTATTATGAAGTATCCTCGATTATGAACCTATTTATGATACTTTGTGCTAGAGATACTGTCACTCATATTCTTAACAACTTAATAATAGAATTCCTAATAAACTATCAATGGATGTTTTCTATTACACAAAAATATATTATGTAAACGAAAAAGTGATAATGCCTTTTATTAATAAAAGATGTACAAGATACATACTAAATGATATACTCTAGGGTATACTCCTAACAAAATGGATAATGTGCAAAGTGAGACCATAATAGTAATTAAGACGACTACAAAATCTTCTAAACAAATGATTAAGTTGGATATGCTATAATTAAAGTAATTATAACATGGGCCCTCCATTGGGGCAATTATTTTAAGAAATTTTAAATAGTTGCATATGATGCAATTAATTTAAGAGATTTTCTTAAGAATAATTGTTAAGCATGAGATGTTGTAAATATGTAAATGGTTTGGTGGCCAATAATGGATGTGCCTGAGGACATTAAAATTATTTGCATGTTTACTGGCTCAATTGGATCAACTTAACTAATGCAAGATAAGTCAATAATGGATGTGCCTAAGATTTTGAGCATTAGGGGCTAGGTAAAGGATTGAACCTCACATGAGATGTGATGGGCAAGGAGTTGCTCACTTATAATTTATTGTAATTCCAATAATGGATGTGCCTGAGGATGATCAATAGGATTATAAGAATTCAATCACCCACTAGAAATCCATCCAACTAGGATTTTCGTTTTCTACTTTGGAAGTGTAGGATTCGCTAAGTTAGTGGGAGGACCAATTTGATTAAAAGACTATAATCATTTTGGTTAATTACATGACACATTTACTAATTAATCTGGTTATTTTTTACAGTTAATTTTCTGATAATAATGAGCACAGAACAACCACCACCATCCAATATCCTTGCAAGCATACTTGATCACAATAGGTTGACAGGACCTAATCTATCTGATTGGCTAAGAAATTTGAAACTTGTCCTGAACCTTGAACATATAGGATATGTTCTAGATTCAAATGTTCCTGGTCCCTTACCTCTAGAGGCCACTCAAGAGGAACATGAAACTTTGGACAAGTGGAAGGAGCATGATATGAGAGCTAAGTATTACATGTTTGCTTCTATGAGTAATGAGTTACAAAAGCAGCGTGAGAACATGCAGAGTGCGAGTGAGATCCTCCTTCACATACAAGAGTTGTACAGTGAGCACAGCAGGAATACTAGGTATGAGATATCTAAACAACTATTCCGCATGAGGATGTCTTAGGGACAGAATGTTGGAGATCATGTCCACAAGATGATTCTGCTGATTGAGCAGCTAGAACATCTTGACTTTAACATGGATTTACAACTGCAGACGGATTTGATCCTTCAGTCCCTTCCTGAGTCATTTGGGAATTTTGTAACAAATTTTCATATGACTAAACAGGAATGCACCTTGGCTGGTTTACTCAACATGCTGGTTATTGCCCAAAAGAATATGCCAGGCAATAAAGGAAAAGAGGTAGCTTTGATTGCATCTTCTTCTGCTGGAAAGTCCAACAAGAAGAAGGGCAATAAGAAAAAGAAATCTCATATTCCTAGTCCTTTCAAGAAAATAGCTTAATAGAAATGGAAGACTAAAGCTGATAGAGACAAAGGAAAGTGTTTCCATTGCCAGAACGATGGGCACTGGAAAAGGAACTGCCCAGAGTATCTTGCTTCTCTGAAGGACAATAAGGATATACCTTTGGAAGGTATGTCCATATCTTGTTATTTAGATTTTGTTGATACTCATAGTTCATCTATAGCTTGGGTTTTGGATACTGGTGCCAATTCTCACATTTCTTATGATATGCAGGAACTAGCAAATAGTAGCAGCTTGCGTTCTCGAGATGTTAGACTCCAGATTGGCGATGGCTCAATTATTGAAGCTTTAGCCATAGGATCTAAATCTTTTTACATGTTTGGACATGTTTTGTGTTTGGATAATATTTTATATGTACCTAATGATTTTAAGAACATCATTTCTATATCTAGTTTGACTAGAAATGGCTATGAATTTCAGATCACAAATGATGTTTGCAGTATTTATTTTGGAAATAAATATGTTGGTTCAGATTATATGAATGATGGTCTTTATTATTTGGATAATAATGACAAACACAAAATGAATGCAAGTGATCTAAATGAATGCAATGCCATGGTGAAAATCAACTCAATTTCAAAATATATTTGGCACTTAAGGTTATGTCATGTTGCAGAAGAAAGGATTACAAAATTGGAGAAAATAGGGATTCTATCTTCATTGGGTTCTGAACCTACTCCAACCTGTGAATCCTGTCTTCAGGGCAAAATGACTAGATCACCCTTTGTAGGATAAGGGCTAAGAGCTGAAAATATTTTGGAGCTAATACTTTGTGATGTATGTGGTCCATTTAAAGAAATGGCTATAGGTGGTTTTCATTACTTTATTACCTTTACTGATGAAAAATCAAAGTTTGGGTATTTGTATTTGATGAAATACAAACATGAATCCTTTGAAAAGTTCAAAGAATTTAAATCTGAAGTAGAAAATCAAACAATAAAGAGTATTAAAGCTCTTCGATCGGATCGTGGAGGTGAATACTTGAGTACTGAATTTTATGAATACTTGAGAGAGCACGACATTGTTTCCCAACTGACTCCTCCAGGAACACTACAGCTGAATAGTGTATCTGAAAGGAGAAATCGTACCCTATTGGATATGGTACGTAGTATGATGAGCTATACTAATATGCCAATCTCCTTTTGGGGATTTGCATTAGAATCAGCTTTGCATATTCTGAATAGGATTCCATCAAAATCAGTATCTTCCACACCTTATGAGATATGGCATGAAAGAAAACCAAGTCTTAAGCATGTTAAGATTTGGGGTTATCCAGCTTATATCAAAAAGCTGAACACTGATAAATTGGAAACTAAATCAGAAAAGGGTCGATTTGTTGGATATCCAAAAGATAGTTTTGGATATTATTTTTATTTGCCTACACCACAAAAGGTTGTGGTAAGTAGATATGCCACATTTCTTGAACAATAGTTTGTTCAAGAAGGAGGCAAAGAAAGGCAAATAGAGTTAGAATTGGAGAATTCTGACCAACCAACAGATCAGATGGATGTAGATCCATCTAGTCAACCTACACCTATTAATGAAACATCTACAGCTGTTCCTCGTAGAACAACTAGGGTATCTCACCCACCAATGAGATATGATTTCTTTCATGAAGAAGAATAAGAGTTGTCTACTCATGAAGAAGTTGATCATGGAGATGATCCACTTACCTATGAAGAAGCTATATTAGATATAGACTCTTCAAAATGGATTGATGCTATGAAATCCGAGATTGATTCTATGTATAAGAATCAAGTTTGGGATCTTGTTGACTCACCTGAAGGTATTGTACCTATAGGGAACAAATGAGTTTTTAAGAAGAAAATTGGTTCTGATGGAAAGGTAGAGACCTATAAGGCAAGGCTATTAGCGAAAGGGTTTCGCCAAAGGCAAGGAATCGACTGTGAGGAGACTTTCTCACCTATTGCCATGCTTAAATCAATTAGGATTCTATTAGCAGGAACTGCTTACTATGATTATAACATTTGGTAGATGGATGTCAAAACAGCTTTTCTCAATGGATACATTGAAAAAAACATTTTCATGGAACAACCTAGGGGTTTTGAATCCCAAGATGGTTCCAAAGTATGCAAGCTAAAGCGATCCATTTATGGGTTGAAACAAGCTTCGAGGAGTTGGAACATCCGCTTTGATGAAGCCATTAAGTCATTTGGCTTTATCAAAAATAAGGATGAGCCATGTGTATATAAGAAGGTTACTGATAGTGCTATCACTTTCCTTGCCTTATATGTGGATGACATTCTGTTGATGGGTAATGACACAGGTATGTTGACAACTATAAAGGTATGATTGTCAAATACATTCTCTATGAAAGACTTAGGGGAGGCAACCTATATTCTTGGGATTCGCATCTATAGAGATAGAGCGAAAAGAATAATTGGTTTATCCCAAAGTCTATACTTGGAAAAGGTGTTAAAGAGGTTTAACATGCTTGATTCCAAGAGAGGATTGTTACCAGTGAGACATGGTATCCACATTTCCAAAAAGATGTCTCCAAAGACACCTAAAGAAAGAGATAAAATGGCCAGGATTCAATATGCTTCGGCTATTGGAAGTTTGATGTATGCAATGTTGTGTACTAGGCCGGATATCTGTTACACCCCTTACCCGTCTACAGTATAGCCGAGTAAGATATGTCACACAGTGTACCAGAACACCATATTTTATTTCAATTATTTTTATCCTTTCTTAATTTATTTCTTCATAGTTATGAAGTGCAATTTGTGAAATTTAACTCATTTAAGTCATTTATAGAAATTATAAATTCATTTGAGGTTCCGAAAATTTTGTAGAAAATTCGATAGAGTACCAGCTAAAAATGGGGAAAACAGTTCTTCAGAACCTGTGAAAAACACTTCCAATAATCATTTCTAAGCATCCTCAAACTCCAATAACCATCAACATGGTCTCAACAATTCTCAACGTTAGCAATCATCTCAAGTTCTCAACATTAATCCACAATTTCATTCAAATTCATAATCAACTAAAATTTCATGAAGTTATTCTCAAATTATATTAATTAAAAAATTTTACAAAATATGTACATCAACGTATGATTACATAAATTTACTATTTACATGAGTTCATAATTTACAAATCACAAACTACTACCTATTACAAAATGCAAAAACATAATTTCAAAAGGGATCTAAAGGTCCTACCACTGATGCACTGTTGATGAGAGGTGACTCTGACTCTAGGCAGATCTGTGACCTCACCCAGTCTGTGGTCTGCTAGGCTCTCTCTCTGTTTCTCCAGAGCCTACGCGTGGCAAAAAGTGACGCGCTAAGCAATAATGCTTAGTGGTGCCAATAATAAAATAAAAAAACTAAAAGGAAATAAATATACAGTGAGTGCATTGATGTCTCATGCAGACAAATTTTTGAGAATTATTTATAGTCTTATTTATTTGATACTTGTCATATTCATTATTTTATTGAATTTATCAACTTTCACTTTTGGTTGGCCAAGTAACCTATACTAGATGACTGGACTGGATAAACGGGTAAACTGGCACTGGGTATCAAGTACCTCGAGCCGTCACACCATCGGTCACATATGTATTATAACATCCTCATTTTAGCTAGTCCGTACAGTCTACTGTTCCGGTGACCAGTGTCGGTCCGGACAACTAGAATTTGGAAAAATATTTAAACTAAAATGAGGAACCAAAAATTAACTCAAATAATTAATAAGAAAAAAAAATTAGAAAAAATTATAAAATAATTCTTGGGACCCCAGAGAATGGTCATTGAGGTTCTTATGGCATTAGAATGCCAAGAAAATACTTAGAAAAATTTTTCAATCGGTATAGATAATTTTGGCCCATTAAGCCAAACGGAGGGCATTTTGGTCTTTTCGTCTTCAGAGATGATTTTTGGGCCAACTTGTCCAGTTAAATAAATAATTTATATGACATAAAATATGAATAAATATTATTAAAAATTCAATTGAAATTAAGTAAACAAGAAAAGAAAAGAAAATGGGATTTATTACCTCATGCTTATGTAAGCATGAGGTAATTAAAAAGGGATGGCCAATTAAATTAAAGGAAGACATTTATAATACATAAATGGGCAGAAAAAAAAGAAAAATCTAGAGAATTTTCTGCAGCCACTCTTCTTCTCCAAGAAGACATTTCATGCTCCTCTTTTCCATTCTCCATTTTCATGCTTACAAAGCTTGAATCCACACCCTTTCTCACCATAAAAACTCTAGTTGTCTTCACAAAAAATTTACCCCACACCTTGAGGAAGCTTTGGGCAGCAAATTTTTGAAGAAAAATTGAAGTTTTGCAAGACCCAAACTTAGTTCCAAAGAGGTTGGTGACCAATCCTTGCTTTCTTTTTGAAATGCATGTTTAGGGATAAAAATTGAGCTAGAAAATGAGAGAAACTTAAATGAAATTGATAATTATATAAACCCCCATTTTCAGTAGCTATGTGAAGGGTAGGGTTTTGATTGTTTTCCTTGAATAAATTTGGTATTGTGGCTGCCCATAACAATAACCTATTGTTTAGAATGGTGAAAGGTAAGTGAATGCATGAATTGAGATGGAATGGGTTAGGGTTTGGGTATAAAATGGAGACTTTGATCATAATGGTTAAAGTGAGTTTTAATGGTCAATTAGTGAGCATTTGGATATGGGTAAACAAGAAATGAAGTGGTTTGTATAGTGGGAATTGAGATTAGTGTGGCTACCCATGGTGACCTGCAGAATGGGACATTAGTCCAGCAGGTTTGGGCAGCTATAACTTAAATTGTAGAGGTTCAATTGGTGCAAGGCCAATTGGACATAAAACTAGACACATAATGGCACAACTTTGGTGAAGAAACCATGCCAATAAAACCAAACCAAGTGGACCAAAAGCTTGCCTTAATCCGGGTGACTTGCAGTCTGATTCTGCAGAATGACCAAATGAACAGTGATTGTTCATTTGGCCATAACTCAATGTAGAAAGGTCCAATATACCTGAAATTTTACCAGAAATAATCTGAGATATATACCAACAACTTTCATAGAGAAACCTATCCCAAATTATGACCAGGACCTATCCAACAAGTGAGTTGCAATCACTGTACACTGCAATGTAGATATGGTCAGTCCAGAAAAATTCCAATCAGGCCAGTTGTGGTTTTTGGACCATAACTTGAGCTACAAAACTCCAAATGGAGTGATTCAAAAAAGGAAATTCAACTAGACAAAATAAGGAACAACTTTCATGTTGATTATTTTGCCAAATTCCCACTGCAAAAATAACCAATGAAACAGTGAAGATAAGGTATGAAAACTGAAATTTCTGCTCAATTAACTTTAAGCTTAGAAATGGTATTGGCAACCAATACCAACAAATTTTGAATGCAAAATGTGGTATGTTGGGAGTATTAAAACCAATGTACCTATTGTCTATGCAAAAGTCAACATTTTGGTTGACTAATGAAGTGAATAGTAATACCAAAACTTGAAATTCAAAAATTGTAAAACTTAAAAGTGTAAAATGCCCTAGTATACCTAACAAGATTGGTTTGGATAGCTTGGCATGCCAATAGGGTTCTGTTAGCAGTACTGCATATGGCTTCAAGCCATTCTGTGTTTCATGGCTTTCCCATGCCATTCAATGACATAATAGCCTTAGGCTATGTTATTGAGTTAATATACTTGGGTTTTGACCCTGATAATTATTACAGCTTGTTAGCTATTCTGTTGCACACCGGGAGATACAATGTAACCGATGGTGTGATGGTCCGAGGTACTTAGTACCCAGTGCCAGTTTACCCGTTTATCCAGTCTAGTCAATTAGTATGGATTACTCGGGCAATGTTAATGAACCTTACCAAAATTTTAAATCATATAATAATGTAATAATACCAGAAATTAAGTCTACCAAAAAAAAAATGAAATCATACATTCTGCATAATTATTTTATTCTGTTTTATTTTATTTTATATTGTCACCACTAAGCAGAATTGCTTAGCGCGTCGCTTTTGCCACGCGCCGGTACTGGAGACCTAGCTGGGGAGCCCAGCAGATAGTAGACAGTGTGAGCCTACAGAGCTGTATCAGGAGTTCAGAGTCACCTCACATCTGCACTGCATATGGTAGGACATTAGGACTATAGGTGGCTCTTTTGTATTTTGCATTTTGTATTAGTTTGGATTGTAACTATAAACTCCTATAATTATGTATTAATGTAAATATATAAAATTTCATATTTATTGAGATTTTCTGCATTATGTATGTTGATAAATGAAACGAATTGAGAATTATTTGTGAATATGCTTCAAGTGATGAAGTGAACAGAAAAGTTTTGAAAATAATATCGTGATTGAGATTGAGATTTTGAGATTGACTTGAATATATATAATGGAGTTTGGAATTGGAAATTATTTTGGAAGTGTTTTTAAACAGGTTTAGAAGAACTGTTTTTCCAATTTATAGTCGGTACTCTGCCGGATTTTCTATAAAATTTGCGGATAAATTCAGATTTATTAAAATTGAAAATAAATGAATTATAAAGGGATAAATTATAATGGAAACATAAATTGGTGCTCCGGCACACTAAGTGGCATAACTTGCTTGGCTACACTGTAGACGGGTAAGGGGTGTCACATTTAGTGGTATCAGAGCATCGGTTTAAGCATTTTTGGGCCTAGATAGAGTACATACCATTGCATTATATTTGTAAGTGTTGAGGTGACGCTGATGCAGATCTGTTTGTGTAACACTCTCCCTGTAGCAACTCCGTACATTCTACTGTTCCGGTGACCAGTGTCGGTTCGGACAGCTAGAACGTCCGGAAAAATATTTAAACTAAAGTGAGGAACCATAATTAACTCAAATATTAATAAGAAAAATTTAGGAAAAATTTTAGAAATAAAATAAAATCAAGTTAAATGAGCCGATGCCCTAGCGATGGGTAACCTAGTGGGAAGTTCTGGTTCTCGCAACTAGGAGCCCTAGACTCGGGAGATAATTCATAAAATAATTTTTAAGACTCCAGAGAAGGGTCATTGAGGTTTCTATAGCATTAGAATGCCAAGAAAATGCTTAGAAAAATTTTTCAATCGGTACAGACAATTTTGGCTCAATAAGCAAAACGGAGGGAATTTTGGTCATTTCGTCTTCAGAGATGATTTTTGGCCGACTTATCCAGTTAAGTAAATAATTATTATAACATAAAATATGAATAAATATTACTAAAAATTGAATTGAAAATGAGTAGAAAATGAAAAAGAAAAGAAAATGGAATAAATGAGAATTTTGACATCATTATGATGTCATTGAAACCCCAATGACCAATCATATTGTGACACATGTCTTTAACCCATTTAAAATCAATAAAATGGGCAGAAAATGAAAGAAAAATCCAACTTTCTTCTTCTTCCCATTTCCAGTCGTGAACCTTTTCTTCCTCTATTAAAATTCCTTTCATTTTCTCTCTTCCAAACCTTGAATTCTCACCACTAAACCTTAAGTTCTCTTCATTAAAAATTATCCTTACCTCTTGGGAAGGTGTTTGGCTGCCAAGAAAGCCAAAAAAAATGAAGGAATTTTGAGTGGAAAAATTCTGCTCACAAGGTTAGTGTCCAAACTCTTACTATTTTTACTTAATTCATGTTTAATGCATGAGATAAGTAGAAAATGTAAGAAAAACAAAATAAAAATTACGTGTATTTATTTCCCATAATTTTGGCAGCTTAGGGTTGATTAGTGTTGATGAGTTTGCTTGAAGTAAAGTGGTTCATGGGCTACCCTTGGTATTAAATGAGTAATTGAATCTAATTGCGTGAGTGAAATACAAAGTTTAAGCATGTATGAAGATGGAAAATGTGGACAGTTAACAACAATAGGGTTTGCTCATGTAATGGTTTATTAACCTTGTAATGGTCAATTAGTGACCATTTGAATGTGTGTGAGAAGTAATTGAAGTGAGTAAGGATGTCGGATTTGAGTTTAGGTGGTCTGCCATGGCTGACCTGCAGGACTGAGTATGAGTCCAGCAGGTTTGGGCAGCCATAACTTGAATTATAGAGGTTCAATTGGTGCAAGGCCAATTGGACATGAAACTATACACATAATGGCACAACTTTGGTGAAGAAACCATGCCCATAAAACCAAACCAAGTGGACCAAAAGCTTGCCCTAATCTGGGTGACCTGCAGTCAGCCTGGGCAAAATGACCAAATGAATAGTGTTTAGTCATTTGGCCATAACTCAGTGTAGAAAGGTCCAATTGACCTGAAATTTTACCAAAAATAATCTGAGATATAGACCAACAACTTTCATGAATAAACCTAATCCAAATTATGACCAGAACATATTCAAAAAGTGAGTTGCAATCACTGTTCATAACACTATAGATTTGGTCAGTCCAGAAATTCTGGACAAACTTTCAATCCGGCCAGTTGTGGTCTTTGGGCCATAACTTGAGCTACAAAACTCCAAATGGAGTGATTCAAAAAAATAAATTCAACTAGACAAAATAAGGAACAACTTTTATGTTGATCATTTTGCTAAATTCCCACTGCAAAAATGACCAATGGAACAGTAAACGCAAAGCTTGAAAACTAAAAATTCTGTCCAATTAACTTTAAGCTTAGAATTGGTATTGGCAACCAATACCAACAAATTTAAAATGCAAAATGTGGTATGTTGATGATATTTAAACCAATATACCTATTGTCAATACAAAAGTCAACATTTTAGTTGACTAATGAAATAAATAGTAACACCTAAACTTAAATTTCAAGAATTGTAAAATTTAAAAGTATAACATGCCCTAGTACACCTAGCAAGATTGGTTTGGATAGGTTGGCATGCCAATAGGGTTCAGTTAGCAGTACTGCACATGGCATTATACTATTCTGTTATTTCATGGCTTTTAGCCATTCTGACATTGTGTTGAGACTTGGCCTTGTGCCTAAAGTTATTACAGCTTATTAGCTATTCTGTTGCACACCGGGAGATACATATGTGACCGATGGTGTGACGGCCCGAGGTACTTGATACCCAGTGCTAGTTTACCCATTTATCCAGTCCAGTCATCCAGTATAGGTTACTTGGGCAACCAAAAAAAATAAAAGTGGATAAATTTAATGAAATTATGAATATAAAAAGTACATAATAAATAAGATTACCAATAATGATCGAAAAATGATCTACATAAAACATCAGAACATGCACTACATATTTAATTTTTGTTATTTCTTTTTATTTTATTATTGGCTCCGCTAAGCATTATTGCTTAGCGCGTTGCTTTTTGCCACGCGTAGGTTCTGGAGAGATCGACCGAGAGCCCAGTAGATCACAGACTGGGTGAGACCTTCTGCAGCTCTGCATAGTGTCCGTGTCACCTCACCGACGTCAGTGCATTAGTAGGACACTAGGTTTTGTGTTGATATTTTGTAATTAAATTTTGTTTTCTCATGTGCAATTGAAACTCATGTAATGTATTTTGGTATTAATGTAAATAGTGAGAATTGTGTTTATGAATGAAAAAAAATTGTTGACTTGTATATGAATATCATATGAAATGAATGATTGAGAAATGGAAATGTTGTTGAAAAATATTGAGATTTTGATGATGATTTAGTTTGGGATTGATTAAGAATTTTGGAAGTGTTTTTCACAGGTTTCGAAGAACTATTTTCTCCATTTTTAGCCGGTACTCTGCCAGATTTTCTATAAAATTTTCGAAACCTCAAATAAATTATAATTTCAATAAATGACTTAAATGAATTATATTTCATAAATTGTACTTCATAACTATGAAAAAAATAAATTTGGAAGAATAAAAAAGTGATTGAATTAAAATAGGGTATTCCGATACACTATGTGGCATATCTTGCTAGGCTACACTGTAGACGGGTAAGGGGTGTCACATTTAGTGGTATCAGAGCACGGTTTAGGCGTTTCTGGGCCTAGATCGAGTCCATGCCATGCATTGCATTTGTAAGAGTCGAGGTGACACTAATGCAGATCTGTTTGTCTTTGTTATTTTGAATAGGATATGGACCCCACATCTTAGAGGGCAGTTGAGGAGGAAGTGGAGAGTCATGCTCCACCTGCACCAGCTGAGACTAGGGGTAGGGGAGAACTTGCTCGGCTAGCTCCATCAGAGCTTGCTCAGCCTCCACAGGTCGTGTTCCAGCAAATAGCCGAATTCTTCAAATAAATGGCTAGGGTAATTCCACCACCACCTCCACAACCGAAATCACAGCTGGAAAGATTGAGAAAATTTGGAGTAGTGGACTTCTTTGGCAAGAGAGAAGATGATTCTGTTGCAGCCGAAAATTGGTTGAACAGAACAGGCAGACTTTTAAAACAACTCCACTGCACTCCAGAACAAAATCTAGAAGCTGCTATATCTCTATTGCAAGATGATGCATAAGAATGGTGGGATACGGTGTCTAGTGAAGTACAACTAGAAGTAATAACTTGGGACTTCTTCCTCTCAGAATTCAAGAAAAAGTATGTGGGTAGTGTATACCTGGAAGAGAGAAGAAGAGAATTCATTAACCTGAGGTAGAGACAGTTGACAGTGGCTGAGTATGAAAAAAAATTTGTCAGATTGAGCCGCTACGGAAGGGAGATAATCCCTAATGAGGCCGAAAGGTGTAAGAGATTTGAAGAGGGATTAAATGACAACATAAAGATCATGATTACTGCCTTGGGAATCACAGACTTCACCAAGTTAGTGGAAGCTGCAATAAAAGTTGACAAGGTTAGAATAAGTGAGCAGACCAGAAGAGAGAGACAGCAGAAGAGGGGCCCGAGTCAGTCTAGTTCATCTCTTGCACTTGGGAAGAAGTTCAAACGTCCACCTGCACAGAGTTCAGGTCAACCACAAGGTCAGGGTCAGTCTCAGGGGCCCATGCCATAGTTCACCCCTAGGAGAGGTCAGTCCACACCATCAGTGGGCAGCTCTCCAGGGACGGGGTTTAGGGGACCAGCCCCAGCATCTTCTGCATGTCCACATTGCCTGAAGTGGCATAAGGGGGAGTGTTGGAGAGTGACTGGTGCCTGCTTAAGGTGTGGGTCGACAGAGCATCAGTTGAGGAACTGTCCACGCAGAACTACTACAGCTGCTCTAACACAAGCAGACAAACCTACTCCTGCACCACAAAGGGGTAGGAAATCTGGCAAATCTGAGACAGTGGGACCATCACAGAGGCCTGCATCTGAGCCAGCAGAGAGGCTTGAGGGCAGACCACCTGCCAGAGCCTATGCCATGAGAGCTCAGGAGGAGCAAGATGCCCCGGACGTTATCAGGGGTACATTCTCCCTCTATAATACATCTGTGCATGCATTGGTGGATCCAGGATCCACTCATTCATACATCTACATCAACCTACCCGTAGAAAGGGGGATACTAGTAGGGGAGAGTGACCAAGACATTCTGGTCACTAATCCATTGGGCCACAGTGTAGTGGTGAACAAAGTGTACAAGGGTTACCCGTTAAGGATTCAGGGGTATGAATTCTTGGCAGACTTGATTGAGTTACCTTTCCATGAGTTTGACGTGATTTTGGGAATAAACTGGTTGTCACGTTATCAGGCAATGGTTGATTGTAAACTGAAGAGGATTTCTTTGAAAACTCCTGAGGGTAATGAGATTACAGTTATGGGGGAAAGGACAGATTTCTTGTCCAATGTCATCTCAGCCACAGTTGCAAGAAAACTGATGAGAAAAGGCTGTGAAGCCTACCTAGCACATGTGGTGGATACTAGGCAGGCTAAGCCAGATCTGTGTGATATACCCACAGTAAAAGACTTCCCAAATGTGTTCCCTGAAGAATTGCCTGGTCTGCCACCAGAAAGGGAAGTTGAATTTGCTATTGAGATACTGCCGGGTACAGCACCAATCTCTATTGCTCCTTATAGGATGGCACCCACAGAATTGAAAGAATTGAAAATCCAGTTACAGGAGTTACTAGATAAGGGGTTCATATGCCCCAGTGTGTCACCATAGGGAGCTCCAGTGCTGTTTGTAAAGAAGAAGGATGGGACTTTGAGGTTATGCATCAATTACCGGCAGTTAAATAAAGTAACTGTGAAGAATAAATATCCGTTGCCTAGAATTGATGATCTGTTTGATCAGTTGAAGGGAGCAGGAGTATTTTCTAAAATTGATCTCAGATCAGGGTATCATCAATTGAGGGTGAAGGATGCAGATGTGCCAAAGACTACATTCAGGACCCAATTTGGGCATTATGAGTTTCTAGTGATGCACTTTGGCCTAACAAATGCACCAGCGGCATTCATGGACCTTATGAACTGTATCTTCCATCCATACCTAGATTGGTTCGTAGTGGTCTTTATTGATGATATTTTGGTATATTCCAAGACCAGGGAATAACATGATGAGCATTTGAGGATTGTTCTGCAAACCCTGAGAGAAAAGAAGCTGTACGCTAAGTTGTCCAAGTGTGACTTCTGGTTGAATGAGATTGCATTCCTTGGACACATAGTGTCAGCTGATGGGATTAGGGTGGATCCCAAGAAGATAGAAGCAGTGATGGAATGGAAGCCTCCCAGGAATACAACTGAGGTCAGAAGTTTCTTGGGGCTAGCTGGGTATTATAGAAGATTTGTGAAGGGATTTTCCTTAATAGCTGCTCCAATGACCAAGTTGTTACACAAGAATGTCAGATTTGATTGGAATGACAAGTGTCAGACCAGTTTTGAGAAGTTGAAGGCTATGTTAACAGAGGCACCAGTGTTAACACAGCCAGTGTCAGGAAAGGACTTTGTGGTTTACAATGATGCCTCTCATAATGGGTTAGGGTGTGTATTGATGCAAGAGGGGAAGGTGGTCGCTTATGCATCCAGGCAGCTAAGGCCACATGAACAGAATTACCCTACCCATGATCTAGAACTTGCAGCAATTATCTTCGCACAGAAGATATGGGGGCACTACTTGTATGGTGAAAAGTGCTACATTTACACATACCACAAAAGTCTGAAATACTTACCAACCCAGAAGGAGCTCAACCTTAGACAGAGGCGATGGATTGAGTTCCTGAAGGACTATGATTGTGTGATTGACTACCATCCTAGGAAGGCAAATATAGTTATCGATGCTTTGAGCAGAAAATCCATCACAGCTTTGAGATCATTGAATGCCCGTCTATCCTTGGCTCGAGATGGAGCTATTTTGGTAGAGTTGCAAGTGAGGCCAAACCTGCTACAGCAGATTTTAGATGGGTAGAAGGTAGATGGGAAGCTAAAGGCTATTATGAGCAAAATTCTAGAAGGGAAAGAAACTGACTATGAAGTGAAATCATATCGGTGTCTGTACTACAAAGAAAGAGTATGTGCACCAGATAATGGGGAATTGAAAGCTAGTATTCTGAAAGAGGCACACACTAGTGTCTATGCTATGCACCCAGGAAGTACAAAAATGTATCATGATCTGAAACTTCAGTATTGGTGGCCTGGTATGAAGAAGGACATAGCTGACTATGTGACTAAATGCTTGACATGTCAGCAAGTCAAGGAAGAACATCAAGTTCCATCAGGTTTGCTACAGCCTATACGCATACCTGAATGGAAATAGGATCGAGTCACCATGGATTTTGTAAGTGGTCTACCTCTCACCCAGAAGAAGCATGATGCAGTATGGGTGATAGTATATAGATTGATGAAGTCAGCACATTTTCTGCCAGTTAGGACTGACTACTCACTGGAGAAGTTAGTAGAATTGTAAATCAATGAGATATTTAGACTGCATGGAATTCCACTTTCCATCATATCTGATCAAGACCTAAGGTTTACATCGAGATTTTGGAAGAAGCTACATGAAACCTTGGGTACACAACTCCACTTCAGCACAGCTTTCCATCCTCAAACGGATGGGCAATCAGAAAGAGTAATCCAGGTAAACAATTGAAACCAATTGAATTAATACAAATATTGAACTAAAATGATAATAATAACATGAAATATATGTCATGTCCTTGAAGATATGCTGAGGAGTTGTGTCATTGAGTTTGAGGGAAGTTGGGATAGATATCTTCCACTTGCAGAATTTGCATATAATAATAGCTACCAAGCTAGCATCCAAATGGCCCCGTATGAAGCACTGTATGGGAGGAAATGTAGAACTCCAGTGTGCTGGACTGAATTGGGTGAAGATAAACTAGTAGGGCCAGACCTGGTGAAACAGACTGAGGAGAAAGTAAAACTAATCAAAGCCAATTTGAAGGTTGCCTCAGACAGACATAAATCTTATTCCAACCTAAAGAGGAAAGAAATAGAATATGCGGTTGGTGACAAAGTATTCCTCAAGGTGTCACCGTGGAATAAGGTATTGAGGTTTGGAAGAAAAGGTAAGTTAAGCCTTAGGTTTATTGGCCCATATGAAGTCATTGAACGTGTGGATCCAGTGGCCTACAGGCTAGCTTTACCATTAGAGCTGAACAAGATCCACAATGTGTTCCACGTGTCTATGCTAAGAAGATACCGCTCAGATCCTTCACATGTCATCTCCATAAAAGAAATTGAAGTACAACCAGATTTGACATATGAAGAAGAACCCATACAGATCCTGGCTCGGGAAGTGAAAGAGTTGAGGAATAAGCAGATTCCATTGGTGAAAGTGCTTTGGAGGCACCACAACACCGAGGAGGCAACTTGGGAAAGTGAAGAGATGATGAGGCAACAGTTCCCTCAACTGTTTGCATCAGATAAATTTTGAGGACGAAATTTAAATTAGAGGGGAAGAGTTGTAACACCCTCTCTGTAGCAACTCCGTACATTTTACTGTTCCGGTGACCAGTGTCGGTTTGAACAGCTAGAAAGTCCGAAAAAATATTTAAACTAAAGTGAGGAACCATAATTAACTCAAATATTAATAAGAAAAATTTAGGAAAAATTTTAGAAATAAAATACAATCAAGTTAAACGAGCCGGTGCCCTAGCGATGGGTAACCTAGTGGGAAGTTGCGGTTCTCACAACTAGGAGCCCTAGACCCGGGAGAAAATTCATAAAATAATTTTTGAGACTCTAGAGAAGGGTAATTGAGGTTTCTATGGCATTAGAATGCCAAGGAAATGCTTAGAAAAATTTTTCAATCGGTACAGATAATTTTGGCTCAATAAGCTAGACGGAGGGCATTTTGGTCATTTCGTCTTCAGAGATTATTTTTGGCCGACTTATCCAGTTAAGTAAATAATTATTATAACATAAAATACGAATAAATATTGCTAAAAATTGAATTGAAAATGAGTAGAAAAGAAAAAAGAAAAGAAAATGGAATAAATGAGAATTTTGACATCATTATGATGTCATTAAAACCCCAATGACCAATCATATTGTGACACATGTCCTTAACCCATTTAAAATCAATGAAATGGGCAGAAAATGAAAGAAAAATCCAGCTTTCTTCTTCTTCCCATTTCCAGTCGTGAACCTTTTCTTCCTCCATTAAAATTCCTTTCATTTTCTCTCTTCCAAACCTTGAATTCTCACCACTAAACCTTAAGTTCTCTTCATTAAAAATTATCCTTACCTCTTGGGAAGGTGTTTGGCTACCAAGAAAGCCAAAGAAAGTGAAGGAATTTTGAGTGGAAAAATTCTGCTCACAAGATTGTGTCCAAACTCTTACTATTTTTACTTAATTCATGTTTAATGCCATGAGATAAGTAGAAAATGTAAGAAAAACAAAATAAAAATTATGTGTATTTAATTCCTATAATTTTGGCAGTGTAGGGTTGATTAGGGTTGATGAGTTTGCTTGAAGTAAAGTGGTTCATGGGTTGCCCTTGGTATTAAATGAGTAATTGAACTTAATTGTGTAAGTGAAATACAAAGTTTAGGCATGTATGAACGTGGAAAATGTGGACAATAAACAATAATAGGGTTTGCTCATGTAATGGTTTATTAACCTTGTAATGTTCAATTAGTGACCATTTGAATATGTGTGAGAAGGAATTGAAGTGAGTAAGGATGTTGGATTTGAGTTTAGGTGGGCTACCTTGGCTGACCTGCAAGACTGAGTATGAGTCCAGCAGGTTTGGGCAGCCATAACTTGAATTGTAGAGGTTCAATTGGAGCAAGGCCAATTGGGCATGAAACTAGACACATAATGGCACAACTTTGGTGAAGAAACCATGCCCATAAAACCAAACCAAGTGGACCAAAAGCTTGCCTTAATCCAGGTGACCTGCAGTCTGCCTGGGCAAAATGACCAAATGAACAGTGCTTGGTCATTTGGCCATAACTCAGTATAGAAAAGTCCAATTGACCGGAACTTTTACCAACAATAAGCTGAGATATAGACCAACAACTTTTATGAAGAAACCTAACCCAAATTATGACTAGAACATAATCAAAAAGTGAGTTGCAGTCACTGTTCATAACACTATAGATTTGGTCAGTCTAGAAATTCTGGACAAACTTTCAATCCGGCCAGTTGTAGTCTTTGGGCCATAACTTGAGCTACAAAACTCCAAATGGAGTGATTCAAAACAAGAAATTCAACTAGACAAAATAAGGAACAACTTTTATGTTGATCATTTTGCCAAATTCCCACTGCAAAAATGACCAATGGAACAGTAAACCCAAAGCTTGAAAACAAAAAATTATGTCCAATTAACTTTTAGCTTAGAATTGGTATTGGTAACCAATACCAACAAATTTAAAATGCAAAATGTGGCATGTTGATGATATTTAAACCAATATACCTATTGTCAATACAAAACTCAACATTTTAGTTGACTAAAGAAATGAATAGTAACACCTAAACTTAAATTTCAAGAATTGTAAAATTTAAAAGTGTAACATGCCCTAGTACACCTAGCAAGATTGGTTTGGATAGGTTGGCATGCCAATAGGGTTCAGTTAGCAGTACTGCACATGGCATTATGCTATTCTGTTATTTCATGGCTTTTAGCCATTTTGACATTGTGTTGAGACTTGGCCTTGTGCCTAAAGTTATTACAGCTTATTAGCTGTTCTGTTGCACACCGGGAGATACATATGTGACCGATGGTGTGACGGCCCCAGGTACTTGATACCCAGTGCTAATTTACCCATTTATCCAGTTCAGTCATCCAGTATAGGTTACTTAGGCAACCAAAAAAATATGAAAGTGGATAAATTTAATGAAATTATGAATATAACAAGTACATAATAAATAAGATTTCCAATAATGATCAAAAAATGATCTACATAAAACATCAGAACATGCACTGCATATTTAATTTATGTTATTTCTTTTTATTTTATTATTGGCACCACTAAGCATTATTGCTTAGCGCGTTGCTTTTTGCCAAGCATAGGTTCTGGAGAGATCGACCGAGAGCCCAGTAGACCACAGACTGGGTGAGACCTTCTGTAGCTCTGCATAGTATTCGTGTCACCTCACCGACGTCAGTGCATTGGTAAGACACTAGGTTTTATTTTGATATTTTGTAATTAGATTTTATTTTCTCATGTGCAATTGAAACTCATGTAATGTATTTTGGTATTAATGTAAATAGTAAGAATTGTGTTTATGAATGAAAAAAAATTGTTGACTTGTATATGAATATCATATGAAATGAATGATTGAGAAATGGAAATGTTATTGAAAAATATTGAGATTTTGATGATGAAATGGAGTTTGGGATTGATTGAGAATTTTGGAAGTGTTTTTCACAGGTTCTGAAGAACTATTTTCTCCATTTTTAGCCGGTACTCTGCCGGATTTTCTATAAAATTTTCGGAACCTAAAATAAATTATAATTTCAACAAATGACTTAAATGAATTATATATCATAAATTGTACTTCATAACTATGAAAAAAATAAATTAGGAAGAATAAAAAAATGATTGAATTAAAATAGGGTGTTCCGATACACTGTGTGGCATATCTTGCTCGGCTACACTGTAGACGGGTAAGGGGTGTCACAGTTTGTTTCTTATTTTGAATAGGATATGGATCCTGCTTCGCAAAGAGCAGTTGAGGAAGAGGTGGAGAGTCGTGCTCCACCAAGGGCTGAATCTGGGGGCAAGGTAGAATCTGCTCCACCAGCAGCTGAGGCACCTACCCAACCTCAGTTTGCTCTATTTCAGCAAATGATCGAATTCTACAGGCAAATGATGGGGGCAATTCCACCACCACAACCACAGCCACAACCACCACCAGCACCACAGAAATCTCATTTGGAGAAATTAAGGAAGCATGGGGCTGTGGACTTCTTTGGGAAGAGGGAGGATGATCCCCATAGAAAACTGGCTGGGTAGAACCATAAGAGTGCTGAAACAACTAAATTGCACCCCCGAGTAGAACCTGGTGGGTGTTGTGTCCCTACTTCAGGATGATGCATATCAGTGGTGGGACATAGTAACCAGTGAGCTGCAACCTGAACGGATCACCTGGGAATTCTTCCTCACAGAGTTCAGGAAGAAATATATTAGCAAAGTGTATTTAGAAGAGCGAAGAAGGGAATTTATCAGTCTGAGACAGAGACAGTTATCAGTGGCTGAGTATGAGTGTGAATTTGTTAAACTGAGCAGATATGGGAGGGAGATAGTCCCTACAGAGGCAGAGAGGTGCCCAAGGTTTGAAGAAGGGCTCAATGACAACATCAAAGTCATGATCACAGCATTGGAAATCACAGATTTTGCTAAGCTAGTGGATGCTGCATCAAAAGTGGAAAGGGTCAGAATCAATGAATAAAATAGAAGGGAAAGACAGCAGAAGAGGGGTCCGGGTCAGTCTAGTACATTTTCTGCTCCCAACAAGAAGAGTAAGGTTCCTCCTGCTCAGAGTTCAGGATAACCATAGGTTCAGGGCCAGTCTCAGGGGCCCAAACCACATTCATACCTAGGAGAGGCCAGTCCACACCATCAATGGGCAGCTCTCCAGGGACGATGTTTAGGGGACCAGCCCCTGCATCTTCTGCTTGTCAGTACTGTCAGAAGTTACATAAGGGGGAATGTTGGCGAGTGACCGGTGCATGCTTACGGTGTGGATCGACATAACACCAGATCAAGAATTGTCCGAAGAGGACTACTACTGTTGCTCTAACGCAAACTGACAGACCTGCTCCTGTACCACAAAGGGGTAGGAAGCCCGGTAAACCTGAGGCAGCTGGTCCATCATTGAGGCCTGCATCCGAGCCAGCTGAGAGGCCAGACACTAGAATACCAGCCAGGGCCTATGCCATTAGAGCTTAGGAGGAGCAAGATGCCCCGGATGTCATCAGGGGTACATTTTCCCTCTATAACACTTCTGTGCATGCATTAGTGGATCCAAGATCTTCTTATTCCTACATTTGCATCAAACTACCCATAGAGAGGGGAGTTCCAGTAGAGGAGTGTGATCAAGATATTCTGGTCACAAATCCACTAGGCCACAATGTGGTAGTGAATAAAGTGTATAAAGGCCGCCCGTTGAGGATTCAGGGGTATGAATTCTCGGCAGACCTAATTGAATTGCCCTTCCATGAGTTTAACATGATTTTGGGTATGGACTAGTTGTCACGTCATTAGGCAATAGTTGATTGCAAATTGAAGAGGATTTCTCTGAGAACTTCTGAGGGTAATGAGATCACTATTGTGAGTGAAAGGACAGATTTCCTGTCCAATGTTATCTCAGCCACAGTTGAAAGAAGATTAATGAGAAAAAGCTGTGAAGCTTACTTAGCAAACGTGGTTGATACTAGGCAAGCTAAGCCAAATCTGTGTAATATACCCACAGTAAGAGACTTCCCAGATGTATTTCCTGAAGAGTTGCCTGGTTTACCACCAAAAAGGGAAGTCGAGTTTGCTATTGAGGTAATGCCGGGTACAGCACCCATTTCCATTGCTCCTTATAGGATGGCACCCACTGAATTGAGGGAGTTGAAAACTCAGTTGCAAGAGTTGCTTGATAAGGGGTTCATACACCCCAGTGTGTCACCATGGGGAGCTTCGGTGCTATTTGTGAAGAAGAAGGATGGAACCATGAGATTGTGTATTGATTACCGGCAGTTGAACAAAGTAATTGTGAAGAACAAATATCCATTACCCAGAATCGACGATCTGTTTGATCAGTTGAAAGGAGCCGGTGTATTTTCAAAAATTGATGTCAGATCAGGGTATCATCAGTTGAGGGTAAAGGATGCGGATGTGTCAAAAACTGCATTCAGAACCCGGTATGGGCACTATGAATTTCTAGTGATGCCGTTTGGGTTAACAAATGCACCAGCAGCATTTATGGACTTTATGAACTGTATCTTCCATTCATACTTAGATCGGTTTGTAGTGGTCTTTATTGATGATATTCTGGTATATTCTAAGACCAGGGAAGAACATGATGAACATTTGAGGACTATTCTGCAAACCCTGCGAGAAAAGAAGCTGTATGCTAAGCTGTCCAAGTGTGACTTCTGGATGAGTGAGATCTCTTTCCTTGGACACATAGCATCAGCTGAGGGGATTAGAGTGGATCCCAAAAAGATAGAAGTAGTGATGGAGTGGAAGCCTCCTAGAAATACAACTGAGGTCAGAAGTTTCTTGGGGTTAGCTGGGTATTACAGAAGATTTATGAAGGGGTTCTCTCTTATAGCTGCTCCAATGACCAAGTTGTTGCACAAGAATGTGAAATTTGGCTGGAACGACAAGTGCCAAGCCGCTTTGAGAGGTCAAGGCTATGTTGTGAAGCACCGTGTGCACACACAAGTGTCGGGAAAAGATTTGTGGTCTACAGTGATGCCTCGCATAATGGGCTAGGGTGTGTGTTGATGCAAGAGGGGAAAGTGGCAGCCTATGCTTCCAGGCAGTTAAGGCCACATAAACAGAACTACCCTACTCATGACCTGGAGTTAGCAGCAATTATCTTCGCACTGAAGATATGGAGGCATTATTTATATAATGAAAAATGCTACATCTATACAGACCACAAGAGTCAAAAATACTTGCCAACCCAGAAGGAGCTCAACCTCAAGCAGAGGCGATGGATTGAGTTCCTGAAGGACTATGATTGTGTGATTGATTATCATCCTAGGAAGGCAAATGTAGTTGCTGATGCTTTAAGCAGGAAGTCCATCACAGCTTTAAGATCACTAAATGCCTGTCTGTCCTTAGCTCAAGGTGGAGCTATTTTGGCTGAGTTGCAAGTGAGGCCAACCCTGCTACAACAGATACAAGATGGACAGAGGGCAGATGAAAAATTAATGGCCATTGTGTGTAAAATTCTAGAGGGGAAGGAAACTGAATATGAGGTGAAAGCAAATGGGTGTCTGTACTACAGAGGAAGAGTGTGTGTACCAGATGATGGGGAACTGAAGACTAGTATTCTAAAAGAAGCACACACTAGTATTTATGCTATGCACCCGGGAAGCACGAAAATGTATAATGATTTAAAGCCTCATTATTGGTGGCCTGGTATGAAGAGGGATATAACTGACTATGTGACTAAGTGTTTGACATGTCTGCAAGTTAAAGTAGAACATCAAGTTCCATCAGGATTGCTACAGCCTATAAGCATACCTGAATGGAAATAGGACTGGGTCACTATGGATTTTGTTAGTGGTCTACCTCCCACCTAAAGGAAGCATGATGCAGTGTGGGTGATAGTGGATAGATTGACAAAGTCAGCACATTTTCTGCCAGTTAGGACTGACTACTCACTGGAGAAGCTAGCAGAATTGTATATCAATGAGATAGTTAGACTGTATGGAATCCCACTTTCCATTATATCTGATCGAGACCCAAGGTTTACATCGAGATTCTGGAAAAAGTTGCAAGAAGCCTTGGGCACACAACTCCATTTTAGCACTACTTTTCATCCCCAGACGAATGGACAGTCATAATGAGTAATCCAGGTAAACCTAAAAACTAATTGAATTTTTGTAAGTAATAAATTGAAATGATAGTAACAATGTGAATTATGTGATAGATCCTGGAGGATATGCTAAGGAGTTGTGTCATTGAGTTTGAGGGGAGTTGGGATAGATACCTCCCACTGGCAGAATTCGCATATAACAATAACTACCAAGCTAGCATTCAAATGGCTCCGTATGAAGCACTGTATGGGAGGAAATGTAGAACCCCAGTATGTTGGACTGAATTGGGCGAAGATAAGTTGGTAGGACCAGACCTGGTGAAACAGACTGAGGAGAAAGTGAAGATAATCAAAGCTAACCTGAAGGTTGCCTCAGATAGACAGAAATTATATGCCGACTTGAAGAGAAAAGAGATAGAATATGCAGTTGGTGATAAAGTGTTTCTCAAAGTCTCACCGTGGAAGAAAGTACTGACATTTGGAAGTAAGGGTAAGTTAAGCCCTAGGTTCATTGGCCCACGTGAAATCATTGAACGTGTGGGACAAGTGGCCTATCGGCTAGCCTTACCGCCAGAACTAGATAAAATTCCTAATGTATTCCATGTTTCCATGCTGAGAAGATATTGCTCAGATCCTTCACATGTCATTTCCATGGAAGAGATTGAAATCCAACCGGACTTGACGTACACAGAAGAACCTATACAAAACCTAGCTCGGGAAGTGAAGGAACTGAGAAATAAACAAATTCCACTGGTGAAAGTGCTTTGGAGGCACCACAACACTGAAGAGGCAACTTTGGAAAATGAAGAGATAATAAGGCAACAGTTCCCTCAACTGTTCGCATCAGGTAAATTTCGAGGGCGAAATTTTTATTAGAGGGGAAGAGTTGTAACATCCTCATTTTAGCTAGTCAAATGCAGTCTCTTGCTCGTGACGATGTCGGTCGAAACGACTAGAATTCGAAAAAATATTTAAACTAAAGTGAGGAACCAAAAATTAACTCAAATAATTAATAAGAAGAAAAAAATTTAGAAAAAATTATAAAATAATTCTTGGGACCCCAGAGAAGGGTCATTGAGGTTCTTATGGCATTAGAATGCCAAGAAGATACTTAGAAAAATTTTTCAATCGGTACAGATAATTTTGGCCCGTTAAGCCAAACGGAGGGCATTTTGGTCATTTCGTCTTCAGAGATGATTTTTGGGCCAACTTGTCCAGTTAAATAAATAATTTATATGACATAAAATATGAATAAATATTATTAAAAATTCAATTGAAATTAAGTAAACAAGAAAAAATAAGAAAATGGGATTTATTACCTTATGCTTATGTAAGCATGAGGTAATTAAAAAGGGATGGCCAATTAAATTAAAGGAAGACATTTATAATACATAAATGGGCAGAAAAAAAAAGACAATTCTAGAGAATTTTCTGCAGCCACTCTTCTTCTCCAAGAAGACGTTTCATGCTCCTCTTTTCCCTTCTCCATTTTCATGCTTACAAAGCTTGAATCCATACCCTTTCTCACCATAAAAACCCTAGTTGTCTTCACAAGAAATTTACCCCACATCTTGAGGAAGCTTTGGGCAGCAAATTTTTGAAGAAAATTGAAGTTTTGCAAGACCCAAACTTAATTCCAAAGAGGTTAGTGACCAATCCTTGCTTTCTTTTCGAAATGCATGTTTAGGGACAAAAATTGAGCTAGAAAATGAGAAAAACTTAAATGAAATTGATAATTATGTAAACCCCCATTTTCAGTAGCTATGTGAAGGGTAGGGTTTTGATTGTTTTCCTTGAATAAATTTGGTATTGTGGCTGCCCATAACACTAACCTATTAAACAATGGCGAAAGGTAAGTGAATGCATGAATTGAGATGGAATGGGTTAGGGTTTGGGTATAAAATGGAGACTTTGATCATGTAATGGTTAAAGTGAGTTTTAATGGTCAATTAGTGACAATTTGGATATGGGTAAACAAGAAATGAAGTGGTTTGTGTAGTGGGAATTGAGATTTGTGTGGCTGCCCATGGTGACCTGCAGAATGGGACATGAGTCCAGCAGGTTTGGGCAGCCATAACTTAAATTGTAGAGGTTCAACTGGTGCAAGGCCAATTGGACATGAAATTAGACACATAATGGCACAACTTTGTTGAAGAAACTATGCTCATAAAACCAAACCAAGTAGACCAAAAGCTTGCCTTAATCCAGGTGACCTGCAGTCTGATTCTGCAGAATGACCAAATGAACAGTGATGGTTCATTTGGCCATAACTCAATGTACAAAGGTCCAATTGACCTGACGTTTTACCATCAACAAGCTGAGATATAGACCAACAACTTTCATGAAGAAACCTACCCCAAATTATGACCAGAACCTATCCAACAAGTGAGTTGCATTCACTGTTCACTGCACTGTAGATATGGTCAGTCCAGAAAAATTCCAATCCGGCCAGTTGTGGTTTTTGGACCATAACTTGAGCTGCAAAACTCCAAATAGAGTGATTCAAAAAATGAAATTCAACCAGACAAAATAAGGAATAACTTTCATGTTGATCATTTTCCCAAATTCCCACTGCAAAAATGACCAATGGAACAGTAAAGATAAGGTATGAAAACTAAAATTTCTGCTCATATAACTTTAAGCTTAGAAATGGTATTGGCAACCAATACCAACAAATTTTGAATGCAAAATGTGGTATGTTGGGAGTATTAAAACCAATGTACCTATTGTCTATGCAAAAGTCAACATTTTGATTGACTAATGAAGTGAATAGTAACACCAAAACTTGAAATTCAAAAATTGTAAAACTTAAAAGTGTAAAATGCCCTAGTATACCTAACAAGATTGGTTTGGATAGCTTGGCATGCCAATGGGGTTCTGTTAGCAGTACTACATATGGCTTCATGCCATTCTGTGTTTCATGGCTTTCCCATGCCATTATGTGACATAATAGCCTTAGGCTATGTTATTGAGTTAATATACTTGGGTTTTGACCCTGATAATTATTACAGCTTGTTAGCTATTATGTTGCACACCGGGAGACACAATGTGACCGATGGTGTGATGGTCCGAGGTACTTAGTACCTAGTGCCAGTTTACCCATTTATCCAGTCCAGTCAATTAGTATGGGTTACTCGGGCAATGTTAATGAACCTTACTAAAATTTTAAATCGTATAATAATGTAATAATACCAGAAATTAAGTATACCCAAAAAAAAAAATGAAATCATACATTCTGCATAATTATTTTATTCTATTTTATTTTATTTTATATTGTCACCACTAAGCAGAATTGCTTAGCGCGTCACTTTTGCCACGCGCAGGTATTGAAGACCTAGCTGGGGAGCCTAGCAGACAGTAGACAGTGTGAGCCTACAGAGTAGTATCAGGAGTTCAGAGTCACCTCACATCTGCACTGCATATGGTAGGACATTAAGACTATAGGTGGCTCTTTTGTATTTTGCACTTTGTATTAGTTTGGATTGTAACTATAAACTCCTGTAATTATGTATTAATGTAAATATATGAAATTTCATATTGTTGATATTTTCTGCATTATGTATGTTGATAAATGAAATGAATTGAGAATTATTTGTGAATATGCTTCAAGTGATGAAGTGAACAGAAAAGTCTTGAAAATAATATCATGATTGAGATTGAGATTTTGAGATTGACTTGAATATATATAATGGAGTTTGGAATTGGAAATTATTTTGGAAGTGTTTTTAAATAGGTTTAGAAGAACTATTTTTCCAATTTACAGCCAGCACTCTGCCGAATTTTCTATAAAATTTGCGGATAAATTCAGATTTATTAAAATTGAAAATAAATGAATTATAAAGGGATAAATTGTAATAGAAATATAAATTGGTGCTCCGGCATACTGAGTGGCATAACTTGCTCGGCTGCACTGTAGACGGGTAAGGGGTGTCACATGTATCTCCCGGTGTGCAACAGAACAGCTGATAAGTTGTAATAAACATTAGGCACAAGGCTAAGTATCATCATAATATCAGAATGGCTAAAAGCCATAAAATCACAGAATGACATAATGCCAACCTATTGGCATGCCAACCTATCCAAACCAATCACATTAGGCCTACTAGGGCATGTTACACTTTTAAATTTTATAATTCTTTGAAATTGAAATTTAATTATTACTATTCATATTATTAGTCAACTAAAATATTGACTTTTTCATATACAATAGGTATATTGGTTCTAATTGTTAGTACTATGCCCTAGAGCATATCATTTAGTATGTATCTTGTACATGTTTTTATTAATAAAAGGCATTTCTACTTTTTCGTTTACATAATATATTTATGTGTAATAGAAAAGTTCCATTGATATTTTGTTAGAAATTCTATTTTTAAGTTGTTAAGAATATGAGTGACAGTATTTCTAGTACAAAGTATCATAAATAGGTTTACAATCGAGGATACTTCATAATAAGGACATACTTATCCAGAAAGATTGTATTCATGTTTGTTCTCAAGTTATTTATATGAGATATAAATAAGATAGAATGGTGAGTCTCATGCCATATAACAAACATGATAGGCATTTATACATGATAAGTAGGCCGAACCAGTGACACTTATGACAAGCACATGGATTTTACTCTTGTCAATGTTTTGTCATAAATCATATCAGTGCATATAATCTTTAGACATGAGATAGCACAGTTATCTTATATATAGGTAGTTTGAGTTTGATACTGCTTTCATACTTGTATTATGTATGGGTATATGGGCATGTGTTGGCTCCTACTAGTTATATATGGAGGTAGGTGTTGATCAAGATGGAATCTGTTCCTCTAAGTAAATAGAGATAAAATCCTATGTTCATTTAATTATTCTTGATGTTTCAAGTTCTTGCCCAGGACAGATAGATTTATTCAGAAAAGAGTTTCTGATGAGAAAATCTTTTTAATCAAGAACTGGAATTAAAAGAGAACATAATATTCATAGCAAATGGGGTTTGACATAAACCATGACTCCAGCTTGAGTTGGGATTTTGTAACAGAGAGATTCTAGTGCATGGTAACATATGATTATAGGTTCATTTAAGGTAAACCTTATTACTAATTAGGTGTCCATGGCATGCTATGCTAGGTGTTAACCATGGTCTATGAGTTGCATAAAATGATTTAGAGAAATCATTTATGGTAAGAAAGAGTTCTGATGATATTAAGAGTTGATATCATGTCTCATTGCCAATTAGTGATGAGCCTACTAAGTCACACACATACACAAGTTATCACCTATTTAAATATGATTTAATTAATTAATTAAAGAGTTTAATTGATTAATTAAATAAGTTTGGTTTGCAATTAGATTGCAAAGTCCCTAGCATGACTTGAAACCAAATCTAAATTATTGGATGTATAGTATAAGTTAAATTTATATTTAAAGTGTTTAAATATGAATTTAATTAATGAGAAATTAATTAATAGAGATTAATTAATTAATTTATATTTGATATAAATTAATTAGAAGAAGAAAAATAATTATTTTGGGTTGAGAACTCAAAATTAAGACACAGGGACATTTTGATCATTTCATAGTATGACATGTGGCACCATGAGATGGTGACACATGGGATTACACATAAGCTTGCCAAATATTTTTTAATCATGTAAGATGATTAAAATCAAGATTAAATATAGGTTTGACACTTGGCACAATGTGATTGGGTCACTTAAACCTAGAGCTAATCAAAGGGTGACATGTGGCAAGGGTTTAATGTGTTAACCTAGATATATAAGTGTTGTTATGAAAAAGAAAAATACAACCAGCAGCCACTCCTCCTTTGTCACGCCATTTTGAGGCTCTCCATATATTATTCTTCATCTCTCATCAATTCAAAGAGATTAGCCATCAATCGCTTGAATTAAAAATATTAGAAATTGTTTCTAGTGTCCTGTTTACATCTTTAATATCTTGAAAGGCAAAACTTGATTTTCTAATTAGTAGAAAAAGCTTTAGAAGCTGTTCAAGGGCTGCCATAGGTGTTCTTGGTGTGGACAAGCTAGAGGGACAACATCTGGTGTCCTAAAGACGAATCTCAAAGGCACAGACACGCTGCAGTGCATCAAGAGGTTAGTGTAATCGTTCTTCATTTAATCTAGGGTTCTAAAATTAATCTGATTAATTTAAAAATCTTAAATGGAAAATACAGATCCAAAAACATATTAAAAGAGTTTTAATATGTTGTTTGTCATTGAAATCAAATAGTTAAAAATAAACCTTGCATGATGCATGTGACCCTAGATGAAAATTTTTGAATTCAATGGTATAAACTTCTGTTTTTCACGGTTCCGTTCCTTCAATTGGTATCAGAGCCACTATATTTGCCATTTAGATTGTTGATTATATGATTTAATTGTGTGTTATGATCATGACATGATTTATCCATTGCTGGTTGCAATGGAGGTTTGGCAGCATGCTTGAAAAACACCATCAATGTTGCACATGGTTTGGCTTCCATGGGTGGTTCAAGGTTTGGCTTTTAATTCTGCAATTGTTGTATGATCTAAGGCCTATTCTTTGACTAATTAAAATGTTTAATTAGTAGTTTTAATCACACAATTAAATTATGATTCAAATCAGAATTTTAAAAATTGTTTGAATGTGATTCAAATCTGAATTTTAAAAGTTATTTGAATGTGATTCAAATCTAAATTTTTAAAGTTGTTTGAATCATATTTAAATCTGATTTTTTAAAGTTGATTGAATAATATTCAGATCTATTTTTTAAAAAATGTTTGAATGTGATTCAAATCTGAATTTTTAAGGTTGTTTGAATGTGATTCAAATCTGAATTTTTAAATTTGTTTGAATGAGATTCAAATATGAATTTTTAAATTTATTTGAATCATATTCAAATCTGGATTTTTAAGTTGAATATGAGATATTCCATTTAATTTAAGTATTTATGTTTTATTTAATTGTTAAATAGTGATATGCATGATGGATGATCATGGACTATAAAAGACCAATATGATTGGATTTATTTCTTTTATGTTTCTTTGGGATTGTAAATTAATTAATTTATTTTAATTTATTTTGGGCATGTATTATTAAGTTTATAATAATTTTTGGGCTGTAATTTCATTTATTTAAGTTCTTGTAAATTCGCCTTGGTATGCCAAGCATTACTATGTAATATTGGATTGCAAGAAGTTCAAGGAGGTCAAGAGCATTGGTGGGACCAGTGGGAGGAATTCAAGATCAAGTGTTGATTATGTACTCCTTTAGCAACTCTTGTAAAATGAATGAATGAAATGCACCTAGGAATGCCCTGATTCAATTCTTGGTGGCTCAGAATTGAATCCCTTAGAAAGTCCATGATCATACCATATTTACTGCTTATCCATGAATGCATGAGATGTATGGAAATGGATGCAATTATAAGATATATGCATGCTAAATGGATAATGTGCAAAGTGAGACCTAAATAGTAATTAGGATGACCATAAAATCTTCCAAACAAATGATTAAGTTGGAAATGCTATAATTAAAGTAATTATAACATAGGCCCTCCATTGGGGCAATTATTTTAAGAAATTTTAAATAGTTGCATAAGATGCAATTAATTTAAGAGATTTTCTTAAGAATAATTGTTAAGCATGAGATGTTGTAAGTATGTAAATGGTTTGGTGGCCAATATTGGATGTACCTGAGGACATTAAAATTATTTGCATAATTACTGGCTCAATGGGATCAACTTAACTAATGCAAGATAAGTCAATAATGGATATACCTGAGATTTTGAGCATTAGGGGCTAGGTAAAGGATTGAACCTCACATGAGATGTGATGGGCAAGGAGCTGCTCACTTATAATTTATTGTAATTCCAATAACGGATGTACCTGATGTGACACCCCTTACCCGTGTACAGTATACCCGAGTAAGTAATGCCACACGGTGTACCGGCACACTCTAATATTCCTCAATTAATTTATATCCTGCTTTTGCATATAATTTATGAAATACAATTTATTTAAGCCATTTATCAAAAGTATTATTCATTTAAGGTTCCGAAAATTTTAAAGAAAATCCGGCGGAGTACCGGCTAAAAATGGAGAAAACCGTTCTTCGGAACCTGCGAAAACACTTCCAAATAATTTTCAAATAAACCCAACTTCAATTCATCAACAGAGTCTCAATATCAAAAACTCAACAATATTTCCCAATTTCAGTTCTCAATAGCCTTTTCATTTTTCAAACATCCATTTCTCAGGGTTCTCATATATATAAATAATAATTAAAAGCTCAAATTACTTCCATACATAACCATAAATCTTTATTATTTACATGAACCTCAAAATACATTACATAATCCCAAATACATATGAGAAAATAAAAATTTAATTACAAAATGACAAAATGACACCTAGTGCCCTACCAATGCACTGCAGGTGATGAGGTGACGAGGACACAGTGCATAATCAAGCAGACTCACCCAGTCTGTGGTCTACTGGGCTCACGATCAGGATCTCCAGTACCTACGCGTGGCAAAAGCAACGCGCTAAGCAATAATGCTTAGTGGTGTAATAATATAATAAAAGAAAATAGCAAGAAAATAAATGTGTATAGAATGTGTAGGCTTTCTTTGTTTGGTATTGGTATATTCATTATTTCATTAACTTTGTTCACCTTTATTCATTTGGTTGCCCCAAGTAACCTACACTAGACGATCGGATGGATAACAGTAACCGCCTTTGGGTATCTAATACCTCGGGCCGTCACACCATCGGTCGCATATGCATCACCCGGTGTGCAACAGAATAGCTACCAAGCTGTAAATAATCTCAAGCACAAGGCCAAGTCTCAATGTAAAGTCAGAATGGCTAAAAGCCATGAAATCACAGAATGGCATTTTTGCCATGTGCAGTACTGCTAACTGAACCCTATTGGCATGCCAAACTATCCAAACCAATCTTGTTAGGTATACTAGGGCCTTTGAAACTTTTAAATTCTTCAATTTGTAAATTTCATGTTTTGGTGTTACTATTCACCTCATTGGTCAACAAAAATGTTGACTTTTGGATAGAAAATATGTTCATTGACTTTGGCACTCCCAACATACCACATTTGGTGTTTAAAACTTGTTGGCATTAAGTGTTAATACCATTTCAAAGTGTAACCCAACACAAACAGAATTTTCAGTTTTGGTGAGTCAATTTCACTGTTCCATTGGACACTGTTACTGTGAGAATTTGAAGAAATGTAAAACATGAAAGTTGTTCCTTATTTTGTCTAGTTGAATTTCCTTTTTTGAATCACTCCATTTGGAGTTTTGTAGCTCCAGATATGGTCCAAAAACCACAACTGGCCGGATTCCTATTCTGCAGAAAATACCATATCTACAGTAACAGGAACAGTAACTTCCACTACAATTTGGGTTAGGTTCTGGCCGTAATTTGGGGTAGGTTCCTTCATGAAAGTTGTTTTTCTATGTCTTAACTTATTGCTGTAAAAATTTTAGGTCAATTGACCATATCTATAGTGAGTTATGGCCAAATGAACAGTTACTGTTCATTTGGTCAATTCTGCAGAACCAGTTGCAGGGTATCCGGATTGGGGCCAAGTTTTGGTCCTCTTGCTTTGGTCTTTTGGGCATGGTTTCTTCAGCAAAAATGTGCCATTATAAGCCTAGTTTCATGTCCAATTGGACTAACACAGCCCAAGTTGTGGCAGTGCAAATGGACTAAATTTTCGATCCTATCTTTCTTGTCCTAGGGCGACTCTGACCTCACTTTGCAACCTCATTTTTCAGTCCATTTGTTAGTCAAATTACCTAAAATGTTCACTAATTGACCATTAAAAGGTTCTTTAACAATTGCATAGGCCAAGTTCACATTTTACTCCAAAAACCCTAGTTCCAAGTCATGATTTCTACACTTTACCTTAGTTAGCTATTAATTCACCATTCTTATGTTTATAAACTTCAAACATGGTTTCTAATTCACTTTAAGCTCATCAAAAACACTTCCTCCTTTTCCATAGCTAGGGCAGCCGAAATTCATGTACACCTTCACAAGAATTTTTGTTCATTTAATTTACATTTTCTCACTAAATTCAAGTTGCTATTTATGAAATGAAAGAGTTTTAAGTATATAGAGCACTAACCTCAAGTGGCAGAATTTTCCAAGCCCCTAAACTTCACTTTTCTTCCTTTTCTTGGCTGCCAAAAGCTTTGTCTAGGTGTGGGATTAATTTTTGATGAAGGGACTTATGGGTTTTAGGGTGAGGAAGCATGGAAATTTAAAGCTTGAAAGGGCTTTCATGGAGGTGGCTATGGGACTAGGGTTTCGGCTGGTTTCTTTTCGGGAGGATGGCTGCTGCAATTTTTGATTTTTTAGTCTTCATTTAGTCTCTTTATTAGTTAGTCAAATAATGGTTTAATTGTGATTGGTCCAAATTTTCTTAATGACATCACCATGATGTCATAAATAAGCTTTTTCCTCATTTTTTTTTCTTTCCTCCACTACTCATTTTCAATTTAATTTCTAGTAATGTTTATTCATATTTTATGTCATATTAATTATTTACTCAACTGGACAAGTCGGCAAAAAATCACCTCTGAAGGCGAAATGACCAAAATGCCCTCCATTTGGCTTAACGGGTCAAAATAAATGCATGTCAGATAGAAAAATTTTTCTAGGTATTTTCTTGGCATTCTAATGCCATAGGAACCTCAATGACCCTTCTCTGGAGTCCCAAAAATTATTTTATAATTTTTCCCTCAGGTCTAGGGCTCCTCGTTGCGAGAACCGCAACTTCCCTCTGGTTACCCATCGCTAGGGCACCGGCTCGTTTAACTTGGTTGTATTTTATTTTTTAAAATTTTTACTAAATTTTTCTTATTAATATTTGAGTTAATTATGGTTCTGACTTAAGTTTAATTATTTTTCCGACGTTCTAGGTATCAGGACCGACCGATCACGGAGCAGTAGAATGTACGGAATGATTCTGGGAGTGTGTTACAACTCTTCCCCTCTAATTTAAATTTCGTCCTCGAAATTTACCTGATGCAAACAGTTGAGGGAACTGTTGCCTCATCGTCTCTTCACTTTCCCAAGTTGCCTCCTCGGTGTTGTGGTGCTTCCAAAGCACTTTCACCAGTGGAATCTGTTTGTTCCTCAACTCTTTCACTTCCCGAGCCAAGATCCGTAGAGGTTCTTCTTCATATGTCAAATCCGGTTGTATTTCAATTTCTTCTCTGGAGATGACATGTGAAGGATCTGAGCGGTATCTTCTGAGCATGGATACGTGAAACACATTGTGAATCTTGTCCAGCTCTGGTGGTAAAGCTAGCCTATAGGCCACTGGACCCACACGTTCAATGACTTCATATGGGCCAATGAACCTAGGGCTCAACTTACCTTTTCTTCCAAACCTCAACACTTTCTTCCATGGTGACACCTTGAGGAACACTTTGTCGCCAACCACATATTCTATTTCTTTTCTCTTCAAGTCGGCATAGGTTTACATGCATGCGAGGCAACCTTGAGATTGGCTTTGATTAGTTTTACTTTGTCCTCAGTCTGTTTCACCAGGTCTGGGCCCACTAATTTGTCTTCGCCCAATTCAGTCCAGCACACTGGAGTTCTACATTTTCTTCCATACAGTGCTTCATACGGGGCCATTTGAATGCTAGCTTGGTAGCTATTGTTGTATGCAAATTCTGCCAGTGGGAGGTATCTATCCCAGCTTCCCTCAAACTCAATGACACAACTCCTCAGCATATCCTCAAGGACCTGACATATATTTCATGTTATTGTTATCATTTTAGTTCAACATTTGTATCAATTTCATGGGTTTCAATTGTTTACCTGGATTACTCTTTCTGATTGCCCATCCGTCTGAGGATGGAAAGCTGTGCTGAAATGGAGTTGTGTACCCAAGGATTCATGCAACTTTTTCCAAAATCTCGATGTAAACCTTGGGTCTCGATCAGATATGATGGAAAGTGGAATTCCATGCAGTCTAACTATCTCACTGATATACAATTCTGCTAACCTCTCTAGTGAGTAGTCAGTCCTAACTGGCAGAAAGTGTGCTGACTTCGTCAATCTATCAACTATCACCCATGCTGCATCATGTTTCTTCCGGGTGAGAGGTAGACCACTTACAAAATCCATGGTGACCCGATCCCATTTCCATTCAGGTATGCGTATAGGCTGTAGCAAACCCGATGGAACTTGATGTTCTGCCTTGACTTGCTGACATGTCAAGCATTTAGTCACATAGTCAGCTATGTCTTTCTTCATATCAGGCCATCAATACTGAAGCTTCAGATCATGATACATTTTTGTACTTCCTGGGTGCATAGCATATACACTGGTGTGTGCCTCTTTTAGAATGCTAGCCTTTAATTCCCCATCATCTGGTACACACAGTCTTCCTTTGTAATACAGACACCCATTTGCTTTCACCTCAAAGTCAGTTGCTTTTCCTTCTGGGATTTTGCTCATAATGGCTGTTAATTTTCCATCTGCCAATTGCCCATCCAAAATCTGCTGTAGCAGGTTTGGCCTCACTTGCAACTCGGCCAAAATAGCTCCATCTCGAATCAAGGTTAGACGGGCATTCAATGATCTCAAAGCTGTGATGGACTTTCTGCTCAAAGCATCAGCAACTACATTTGCCTTCCCAGGATGGTAGTCAATTACACAGTCATAATCCTTCAGGAACTCAATCCATCGCCTCTCTGTCTAAGGTTGAGCTCATACAGGTTGGCAAATATTTGAGCTTTTGTGGTGCGTGTAAATGTAGCACTTTTCACCATACAAGTAATGCCTCCATATCTTGATGTGAAGATAATTGCTGCAAGTTCTAGATCATGGGTAGGGTAGTTACATTCATGTGGTCTTAGGTATGCGGAAGCATAGCGATCACCTTCCCCTCTTGCATCAATACACACCTAACCCATTATGAGAGGCATCACGTAGACCACGAAGTCCTTTCACGACCTTTGTTTGTGTTAACACGGGTGCCTCTGTCAACATAGCCTTCAACTTCTCAAAGCCAGTGCGACACTTGTCATTCCAGTCAAATCTGACATTCTTGTGTAACAACTTAGTCATTGGAGCAGCTATTAGGGAAAATCCCTTCACAAATCTTCTGTAATACCCAGCTAGCCCCAAGAAGCTTCTGACCTCAGTTGTATTTCTGGGAGGCTTCCATTCCATCACTGCTTCTATTTTCTTGGGATCCACCCTAATCCCATCAGCTGACACTATGTGTCCAAGGAATGCAATCTCATTCAGCCAAAAGTCACACTTGGACAACTTAGCATACAGTTTCTTTTCTCTCAGGGTTTGCAGAACAATCCTCAAATGCTCATCATGTTCTTCCTTGGTCTTGGAATACACTAGAATACCATCAATAAAGACCACTACGAACCGATCCAGGTATGGATGGAAGATACAGTTCATAAGGTCCATAAATGCTGCTGGTGCATTTGTTAGGCCAAAGGGCATCACCAGAAACTCATAATGCCCATACCGGGTCCTGAATGCAGTCTTGGGCACATCTACACCCTTAACCCTCAACTGATGATACCTTGATCTGAGATCAATCTTAGAAAATACTCCTGCTCCTTTCAACTAATCAAACAGATCATCAATTCTAGGCAACGGATATTTGTTCTTCACTGTCACTTTATTCAACTACCGGTAATCGATGCATAGCCTCAAAGTCCCATCCTTCTTTTTCACAAACAGCACTGGAGCTCCCCATGGTGACACACTGGGGCGTATGAACCCCTTATCGAGCAACTCTTGCAACTGAGTTTTCAACTCCCTCAATTCAGTGGGTGCCATCCTATAAGGAGCAATGGAAATGGGTCTTTGTGCCGGCGGTGTCTCAATAGCAAATTCAACTTCCCTTTACGGTGGCAAACCGGGTAACTCTTCGGAAATACCTGCAGGAAGTCTCTCCTTTGTGGGTATATTACTCGGGTTTGGCTTAGCACGCCTAGTATCCACCACATGTGCTAGGTAGGCTTCACGACCTTTTCTCATCATTCTTCTTGCAACGGTGGTGAGATGACATTGGACAAGAAATCATCCTTTCCCCACAATGTGATCTCATTACCCTCTAAAGTTTTTAGAGAAATTCTCTTCAATTTGCAATCAACTATTGCCTGATGACGTGACAACCAGTCCATTCCCAATATCACGTCAAACTCATGGAAGGGCAACTCAATTAGGTCTGTCAAGAATTCATACCCCTGAATCATTAACGGGCAACCCTTGTATACTTTGTTCACTACCACTCTTTGGCCCAATAGATTAGTGACCAGAATGTCTTGGTCACTCTCCACTACTTGTATCCCCCTTTCTACGTGTAAGTTGATGCAAATGTAGGAATGAGTGGATCCTGGATCCACCAATGCATGCTGCAGTGTAGTGTAGAGGAGAAGCATTACCCACGATGACGTCAGGGCATCTTGCTCCTCCCGAGCTCTCGGGGCATAATTTTTCTTTGGTGAGTGCTGCTGTCGGGCCTCTCTGCTGGCTCGATCTGAGCCTCTGTGATGGTCCAACGACCTCAGTTTACTAGATTTTCTACCTCTGCGTAGTGCGGGAGGCAGTGCATGCGCTTGTGTTGGAGCGGTATGTAGTGGTTCTCGTGGGCGGTTCCTCGGTGATGCTCTGTTGACCCACATCTCAAGCGAGCACCGATTACTCTCCAACATTCCCCCTTGTGCCATTTCGGGCAATGTGGACACGCAGAAGATCTTTGAGGCTGGTCCCTGAACCCCATCCACGAGAGGCGCCACCGATGGTGTGGACTGACCTCTCCTAGGGGTGAACTATGGCCTGGGCCCCTGAGACTGACCCTGACCATGTGGCTGAGCTGAACTCTGTGCAGGAGGACCCTTGAACTTCTTCCCAAATGCAGGAGCTGAGCTAGACTGACAAGGTCCCCTCTTCTGCTGTCTCTCCCTTCTGGTCTGCTCACTGATTCTCACTTTTTCAACCCTTATTGCTGCTTCCACTAGCTTGCTAAATTCTGTGATTCCCAAGGCAGTGAGCTGTATCTTGATATTGTCATTCAGTCCCTCTTCAAATCTCTTGCACCTTTCAGCTTCATTAGAGACTATCTCCCTTCCGTAGCGGCTTAATCGGACAAATTCCTTCTCGTATTCGGCCACTGACCACTGCCTCTGCCTCAGATTAATGAACTCTCTCCTTCTCTCTTCCAGGTATACAGTACCCACATACTTCTTCTTGAATTCGGAGAGGAAAAAGTCCCAAGGTACAGCTTCTGGCTGCACTTCACTGGACACAGTGTCCCACCACTCATATGCATCGTCTTGCAGCAAAGATATGGCAGCTTCTAAGTTCTGCTCTGGGGTGCAGTGGAGTTGTTTTAGGACTCTGCCTGTTCTGTTCAACCAATTCTCGGCTGCAACAGAGTCATCTTCTCTCTTACCATAGAAATCCACTGCCCCAAACTTTCTTAACCTTTCCAGGTGTGATTTCTGCTGTGGAGCTGGTGGTGGTGGTGGTGCTGGCATTACTCCGGCCATTTGTCTAAAGAAGTCGGCCATTTGTTGAAACATGGCCTGTGGAGGCTGAGCAGGCTCTGCTTGAGCTGGTGGAGTAGGTTCTCCCCTACCCCCAGTCTCAGCTGCTGCAGGTGGAGCATGACTCTCCACTTCCTCCTCAACGGCCCTCTGAGATGAAGGGTCCATATCCTATTCAAAATAAGAAAAACAAACAGATCTGCATTAGTGTCACCTCGACTCTTACAAATGCAATGCATGGTATGGACTCGATCTAGGACCAGAAACGCCTAAACCGTGCTCTGATACCACTAAATGTGACACCCCTTACAGTGTCTGATATACAGAGTAAGTAATGCCACACGGTGTCAAGCACACTCTAATATTCCTCAATTAATTTATATCCTGCTTTTGCATATAATTTATGAAATACAATTTATTTAAGCCATTTATCAAAAGTATTATTCATTTAAGGTTCAAAAATTTTAAAGAAAATCCGGTGAATCTGGCTAAAAATGGAGAAAACGTTCTTGGAACTGCGAAAACACTTCCAAATAATTTTCAAACAAACCCAACTTCAATTCATCAACAGAGTCTCAATATCAAAAACTCAACAATATTTCTCAATTTCAGTTCTCAATAGCCTTTTCATTTCTCAAACATCCATTTCTCAGGGTTCTCATATATATAAATAACAATTAAAAGCTCAAATTACTTCCATACATAACCATAAATCTTTATTATTTACATGAACCTCAAAATACATTACATAATCCCAAATACATATGAGAAAATAAAAATTTAATTACAAAATGACAAAATGACACCTAGTGCCCTACCAATGCACTGTAGGTGACGAGGTGACGAGGACACGGTCGAATCGCAGAACAAACTCACCCAGTCTGTGGTCTACTGGGCTCACGATCAGGATCTCCAGTACCTACGCGTGGCAAAAGCAACGCGCTAAGCAATAATGCTTAGTGGTGCAATAATATAATAAAAGAAAATAGCAAGAAAATAAATGTGTATAGAATGTGTAGGCTTTCTTTGTTTGGTATTGGTATATTCATTATTTCATTAACTTTGTTCACCTTTATTCATTTGGTTGCCCCAAGTAACCTACACTAGACGCATGGATGGATAACGGTAAATGGCGCCTTTGGGTATCTAATACCTCGGGCCGTCACACCATCGATCGCATATGCATCACCGGTATGCAACAGCTACCAGTGTAAATAATCTCAGGCACAAGGCCAAGTCTCAATGCAAAGTCAGAATGGCTAAAAGCCATGAAATCACAGAATGGCATTTTTGCCATGTGCAGTACTGCTAACTGAACCCTATTGGCATGCCAAACTATCCAAACTAATCTTGTTAGGTATACTAGGGCCTTTGAAACTTTTAAATTCTTCAATTTGTAAATTTCATGTTTTGGTGTTCCTATTCACCTCATTGGTCAACAAAAATGTTGAATTTTGGATAAAAAATATGTTCATTGACTTTCGCACTCCCAACATACCACATTTGGTGTTTAAAACTTGTTGGCATTAAGTGTTAATACCATTTCAAAGTGTAACCCAACACAAACAGAATTTTCAATTTTGGTGAGTCAATTTCACTGTTCCATTGGACACTGTTACTGTGGGAATTTGAAGAAATGTAAAACATGAAAGTTGTTCCTTATTTTGTCTAGTTGAATTTCCTTTTTTGAATCACTCCATTTGGAGTTTTGTAACTCTAGATATGGTCCAAAAACCACAGCTGGCCGGATTCCCATTCTGCAGAAAATACCATATCTACAGTAACAAGAACAGTAACTTCCACTACAATTTGGGTTAGGTTCTGGCCATAATTTGGGGTAGGTTCCTTCATCAAAGTTGTTTTTCTATGTCTTAACTTATTGCTGTAAAAATTTCAGGTCAATTGACCATATCTACAGTGAGTTATGGCCAAATGAACAGTTACTGTTCATTTGGTCAATTCTGCAGAACCAGTTGCAGGGTATCCGGATTGGGGCCAAGTTTTGGTCCTCTTGCTTTGGTCTTTTGGGCATGGTTTCTTCAGCAAAAATGTGCCATTATAAGCCTAGTTTCATGTCCAATTGGCCAAACACCAATTGGACTAACACAGCCCAAGTTATGGCAGTGCAAATGGACTGAATTTTCAGTCCCTATGCTGCTGTCCTAGGGCAGCCTGCAGCCTCACTTTGCAACCTCATTTTTCAGTCCATTTGTTAGTCAAATTACCTAAAATGGTCACTAATTGACCATTAAAAGGTTCTTTAACAATTTCATAGGCCAAGTTCACATTTTACTCCAAAAACCCTAGTTCTAAGTCATGATTTCTACACTTTACCTTAGTTAGCTATTAATTCACCATTCTTATGTTTATAAACTTCAAACATGGTTTCTAATTCACTTTAAGCTCATCAAAAACACTTCCTCCTATTCCATAGCTAGGGCAGCCGAAATTCATGTACACCTTCACAAGAATTTTTGTTCATTTAATTTACATTTTCTCACTAAATTCAAGTTGCTATTTATGAAATGAAAGAGTTTTAAGTATATAGAGCACTAACCTCAAGTGGCAGAATTTTCCAAGCCCCTAAACTTCACTTTTCTTCCTTTTCTTGGCTGCCAAAAGCTTTGTCTATGTGTGGGATTAATTTTTGATGAAGGGACTTATGGGTTTTAGGGTGAGGAAGCATGAAAATTTAAAGCTTGAAAGAGCTTTCATGGAGGTAGCTATGGGACTAGGGTTTCGGCTGGTTTCTTTTGGGGAGGATGGCTGCTGCAATTTTTGATTTTTTAGTCTTCATTTAGTCTCTTTATTAGTTAGTCAAATAATGGTTTAATTGTGATTGGTCCAAATTTTCTTAATGACATCACCATGATGTCATAAATAAGCTTTTTCCTCATTTTTCTTTTCTTTCCTCCACTACTCATTTTCAATTAAATTTCTAGTAATGTTTATTCATATTTTATGTCATATTAATTATTTACTCAACTGGACAAGTCGGCCAAAAATCACCTCTGAAGGCAAAATGACCAAAATGCCCTCCGTTTGGCTTAACCGGTCAAAATCATCTGTACCGATAGAAAAATTTTTCTAGGTATTTTCTTGGCATTCTAATGCCATAGGAACCTCAATGACCCTTCTCTGGAGTCCCAAAAATTATTTTATAATTTTTCCCCTGGGTCTAGGGCTCCTCTTTGCGAAAACCGCAACTTCCCTCTGGTTACCCATCGCTAGGGCACCGGCTCGTTTAACTTGGTTGTATTTTATTTTTTAAAATTTTTACTAAATTTTTCTTATTAATATTTGAGTTAATTATGGTTCCTGACTTAAGTTTAATTATTTTTTCGGACGTTCTAGCTGTCCGGACCGACACCGGTCACCGGAACAGTAGAATGTACGGAATGATTACCGGGAGGGTGTTACACCTGAGGATGATCAATAGAATTATTAGAATTCAATTACCCACTAGAAATCCATCCAACTAGGATTTCCGTTTTCTACTTTGGAAGTGTAGGATTCGCTAAGTTAGTGGGAGGACCAATTTGATGAAAAGGCCATAATCATTTTGGTTAATTACTTAATACATTTACTAATTAATCTGGTTATTTTCTGTAGTTAATTTTCTAATAATAAAGAGCACAGAACAACCACCACCATCCAATATCCTTGCAAGCATACTTGATCGCAATAGGTTGACAGGATCTAATCTCTCTGATTGGCTAAGAAATTTGAAACTTGTCCTAAACCTTGAACATATAGGATATGTTCTAGATTCAAATTTTCCTGGTCCCTTATCTCCAGAGGCCACACAAGAGGGACATGAAACTTTGGACAAGTGGAAGGAGCATGATATGAGAGCTAAGTGTTACATGCTTGCTTCCAGGAGTAATGAGTTACAGAAGTAGCATGAGAACATGCAGAGTGCGAGTGAGATCCTCCTTCACCTACAAGAGTTGTATGGTGAGCAAAGTAGGAATGCTAGGTATGAGATATCTAGGTAGCTGTTCCACATGAAGATGTCTGAGGGACAGAATGTTGGGGATCATGTCCACAAGATGATTCGACTGATTAAGCAGTTAGAACATCTTGACTTCAACATGGATTTCCAACTACAGATGGATTTGATCCTTCAGTCCCTTCCTGAGTCTTTTGGGAATTTTGTGACAAATTTCCATATGACTAAAAAGGAATGCACCTTAGCTTGTTTACTCAACATACTGGTTATTGCCCAAAAGAATATGCCAGGCAATAAAGGAAAAGAGGTAGCTTTGATTGCATCTTCTTCTACTGGAAGGGCAATAAGAAAAAGAAACCTCAGATTCCTGGTCCTTCCAAGAAGATAGCCAAACAGAAAAACAAAGATCAAAGTTGACAAAGGTAAAGGAAAGTGTTTCCACTACCAGCAGGAAAGTGTTTCACTATCTAGAGTATAGCAATCTAAAAGAATGCAATGCCATGATGAAAATCAACTCAAAATTCAAAATATATTTGGCACTTAAGATTAGGTCATGTTGCAGAAGATAAGATTGCAAAATTGGAGAAAATTGGGATTTTATCCTCATTGGGCTCTGAGCCTACTCCAACTTGTGAATCTTGCCTTCAGGGTAAAATGACTAGATCACCCTTTGTTGGACAAGGGCTAAGAGCTGAAAATATTTTGGAGCTAATACATAGTGATGTATGTGGTCCATTTAAAGAAATGGCTAGAGGGGGCTTTCATTATTTTATTACCTCTACTGATGATAGATCAAGGTCTGGGTATTTGTATTTGATGAAATACAAACATGAATCCTTTGAAAAGTTCAAAGAATTTAAATCTGAAGTAGAAAATCAAGCAGGAAAGAGTATTAAAGCTCTTCGATCAGATCGTGGAGGTGAATATTTTAGTACTGAATTTGATGAATACTTGAGAGAGCATGGCATTGTTTCCCAGCTGACTCCTCCAGGAACGCCACAGTTGAATGGTGTATCTGAAAGGAGAAATCGTACCCTATTGGATATGGTACGTAGTATGATGAGCTATACTGATATGCCAATCTCCTTTTGGGGATTTACATTAGAATCAGCTTTGTATATTTTGAATAGGATTCCATCAAAATCAGTTTCTTCCACACCTTATGAGATATGGCATGGAAGAAAACCAAGTCTTAAACATGTTAAGATTTGGGGTTATCCAGCTTATATAAAAAAGCTAAATACTGATAAATTGGAAATCAAGTCAGAAAAGGGTCGATTTGTTGGATATCTAAAAGATAGTTTTGGATATTATTTTATTTGCCTACTTCACAAAAGGTTGTGATAAGTAGAGATGCCACATTTCTTGAATAACAGTTTGTTTAAGAAGGAGGCAAAGGAAGCCAAATAGAGTTGAAATTTGAGAATTCTGACCAATCAACAAATCATATGGATATAGATCCATCTAGTCAACCTATACCCGTTGATGAAACATCTACAGCTGTTCCTCGTAGAACAACTAGGGTATCTCACCCACCAGTGAGATATGGTTTCCTTCATGAAGAAGAACAAGAGTTGTCTACTCATGAAGAAGTAGATCATGGAGATGATCCACTTACCTATGAAGAAGCTATATCAAATATAGACTCTTCAAAATGGATTGATGCTATGAAATCCGAGATTGATTCCATGTATAAGAATCAAGTTTGGGATCTTGTTGACCCACCTGAAGGTATTGTACCTATAGGGAACAAATGGGTTTTCAAGAAGAAAATTGGTTCTGATGGAAAGGTAGAGACCTATAAGGCAAGGCTAGTAGCGAAAGGGTTTCGCCAAAGGCAAGGAATCGACTATGAGGAGACTTTCTTGCCTGTTACGATGTTTAAATCAATTAGGATTATATTAGCAATAGCTACATACTATGATTATGAGATTTGGCAGATGGATGTCAAAACAACTTTTCTCAATGGATACATTGAAGAAAACATTTTCATGGAACAACCTAGGGGTTTTAAATCCCAAGATGGTTCCAAGGTATGCAAGCTAAAGCGATCATTTATGGGTTGAAGCAAGCTTCGAGGAGTTGGAACATCCGTTTTGATGAAGCCATTAAATCCTTTGCTTTTATCAAAAATAAGGATGAACCATATGTATATAAGAAGGTTAGTGACAGTGCTATCACTTTCCTTGTCTTATATGTGGATGACATACTGTTGATGGGTAATGACACAGGTATGTTGATAATTGTAAAGGTATCGTTGTCAAATACATTCTCCATGAAAGACTTAGGGGAGGCAACCTATATTATTGGGATTCGCATCTATAGAGATAGAGCGAAAAGAATAATTGGTTTATCCTAAAGTCTATATTTGGAAAAGGTGTTAAAGAGGTTTAACATGCTTGATTCCAAGAGAGGATTATTACCAGTGAGACTTGGTATCCACCTTTCTAAAGAGATGTCTCCAAAGACACCAGAAGAAAGAGATAAGATGGCCAGGATTCCATATGCTTCGGCTATTGGAAGTTTAATGTATACAATGTTATGTACTAGGCCGGATATCGCATATGCTGTTAGTTTGACTAGCAGGTATCAATCCAATCCAGGTTTGGAACACTGGATAGCTGTCAAGAATATCCTTAAGTACTTGAGAAGAACTAAGGATTTATTCTTGATATATGGAGGTGGAGACTTGCAATTGGATGGTTGTTCAGATTCTGATTTCCAATCAGATATCGATGATAGAAAGTCTACCTCTGGATATGTGTTCATTTGTAATGGAGGTGCAGTCAGTTGGAAGAGTTCCAAATAGAGCATGACTGTAGATTCCACTACAGAGGCTAAGTATATTGCTGCATCAGATGCTGCAAAGGAAGCTGTTTGGATAAAGAATTCGTGACAGAACTTATAGTAGTTCCTTCCATTGAGTCAACAGTTCCACTACACTATGACAACAATGGAGCAGTCATACAGGCTAAGGAACCAAGGTCTCACTAGAAATCCAAACACATAGAAAGGTGCTACCACATTATCAGAGAAATAGTTGGACGAGGCGATGTAGCCATGCAGAAAATAGCATCAGCTGAAAATCCAACTGATCCATTCACTAAGCCTATGTCACAGAATCAGCTAGACCGACATCTTGAGAAGATAGGTCTAAGATATTGTAATGAATGGCTTTAGTGCTAGTGGGAGATTGTTAGCAGTATGCCCTAGAGCATATCATTTAGTATGCATCTTGTACATGTTTTTACTAATAAAAGACATTTCCACCTTTCCATTTACATAATATATTTATGTGTAATAGAAAAGGTCCATTGATATTTTGTTAGAAATTCTATTCTTAAGTTGTTAAGAATATGAGTGATAGTATTTCTAGTACAAAGTATCATAAATAGGTTCACAATCAAGGATACTTCATAATAAGGACATGACTTATCCAGAAAGATTATACTCATGTTTGCTCCCAAGTTACTTATATGAGATATAAATAAGATGGAATGGTGAGTCTCATGCCATATAACAAATATGATAGGCATTTATACATGATAAGTAGGCCGAACAAGTGACATTTATGACAAGCACATGAAGTTTACTCTTGTCAATGTTTTTTCATAAATCATATCAGTGCATATAATCTTTAGACCTGAGATAGAACAGTTATCTTATATATAGGTAGTTTGCGTTTGATACTGCTATCATACTTGTACTGTGTATGGGTATATGGGCATGTGTTGGCTCCTACTAGTTATATATGGAGGTAGGTGTTGATCAAGATGGAATCTGTTCCTCTAAGTAAATAGAGATAAAATCCTATGTTCATTTAATTATTCTTGATGTTTCAAGTTCCTGGCCAGGACAGATAGATTTATTCAGAGAAGAGTTTCTGATGAGAAAATCTTTTTAATCAAGAACTGGAATTAAAAGAGAACATAATATTCATAGCAAATGGGGTTTGACATAAACCATGACTCTAGCTTGAGTTGGGATTTTGTAACAGAGAGATTCTAGCGCATGGTAACATAACATACGATTATAGGTTCATTTAAGGTAAACCTTATTACTAATTGGGTGTCCATGGCATGCTATGGTAGGTGTTAACCATGGTCTATGAGTTGCATAAAATGATTTAGAGAAATCATTTATGGTAGGAAAGAGTTCTGATGATATTAAGAGTTGATATCATGTCTCATTGCCAATTAGTGATGAGCCTAGTAAGTTACACACATACACAAGCTATCACCTATTTAAATATGATTTAATTAATTAATTAAAGAGTTTAATTGATTAATTAAATAGGTTTGGTTTATAATTAGATTGCAAAGTCCCTAGTATGACTTGAAACCAAATCTAGATTATTGGATGTATAGTATAAGTTAAATTTGTTTTTAAAGTGTTTAAATATAAATTTAATTAATGAGAAATTAATTAATAGAGATTAATTGATTAATTTATATTTGATATAAATTAATTATAAGAAAAATAATTATTTTGGGTTGAGAACTCAAAATTAAGACACAGGGGCATTTTGGTCATTTCATAGTATGACATGTGGCACCATGAGATGGTGACACATGGGATTACAAATAAGCTTGCCAAATGTTTTCTAATCATGTAAGATGATTAAAATCAAGATTAAATATAGGTTTGACACTTGGCACAATGTGATTGGGTCACTTAAACCTAGAGCTAATCAAAGGGTGACATGTAGCAAGGGTTTAATGTGTTAACCTAGCTATATAAGTGTTGTTATGAAAAAGAAAAATACAACCAGCAGCCACTCCTCCTTTGTCATGCCATTTTGAGGCTCTCCATCTATTCTTCTTCATCTCTCATCAATTCAAAGAGATTAGCTATCAATCTCTTGAATTAAAAATACTAGAAATTATTTCTAGTGTCTTGTTTACATCTTTAATCTCTTAAAAGACAGAACTTGATTTTCTAATTAATAGAAAAAGCTTTAGAAGCTATTCAAGGGCTACCATAGGTGTTCTTGGTGTGGACAACCTAGAGGGACAACATCTGGTGTCCTGAAGACGAATCTCAAAGGCACAGACACGCTGCAGTGTATCAAGAGGTTAATGTAATCATTCTTGATTTTATCTAGGGTTCTAAAATTAATTTGATTAATTTAAAAATCTTAAATAGAAAATACAGATCCAAAAACATATTAAAAGAGTTTTAATATGTTGTTTATCATTGAAATCAAATAGATAAAAATAAATCTTGCATGATGCATGTGACCCTAGATGAAAATTTTTGAATTCAATGGTATAAACTTTTATTTTTCACGCTTTTATTCCTTCACTAATATCCCCAACATACCACATTTTGCATTCTAAAGTTGTTGGTATTGGTTGTCAATACCATTTTAAAGCTTAGTGTTGGTTATTTACAATTTTCAGATTTTAAGCACTAAGTTTACTGTTCCATTGCTCATTTGTACAGTAGGAATTTGACAAAATTGTCTTCATGAAAGTTGTTCCTTTATGTGTCTTCTTTAATTCCCTTTTTGAATCACTCCATTTGGAGCTTTCTAATTCAAGATATGCCCTAAAAACCATAACTGGCCAAATTGAAATTTTTCTAGAATTTCTGGGTAGAACCAATTCTGTAGTTTTTGTACACTGATTGCAAGTCAGTTTTTGGACATGTTATTGTCAAAATTTAGGTTTGTTTTCTTCATGAAAGTTGTAGGGATATGTATTAGATTTCTACTGGTAAAATTTCAGATCAATTGAACTTTTCTACACTGAGTTAAGACCATTTGAACAAACACTATGTATTTGGTCATTTTCCAGGGATAGCATGTTGGTCACCCGGATTAGGGTAATTTTTAGGTCAACTTGGTTTGGTTTTCTGGGCAGGGTTTCTTCTCCAAAGTTGTGCCATTATGTGTCTAGTTTTATATCCAATTAGCCTTGCAACAATTAAACCTATAAAACTCTAGTTGTAGCTGCCCAAACCTGCTTGACTCACACCCAGTCTAGTAGGTCACCAAGGGCAGCATGCCTAAGCTCAACTCCATTATCCTTACTCACTTCAATTCCTCCTCACACACATTCAAATGGTCTCTAATTGACCATTACAATGTTAATATACCATTACATGAGCAAACCCTAATGTTGTTCAAGTATCCAAGTTTTCAAGTTCCATTCATGCATTACACTAGCATTTTACTTACACTTACATGTTCAATCACTCATCTCATGCCAAGGACAGCTCTTAAACCACTTTGCTTCAAGTAAATTCAACAACCCTAACCATCCCTAAACTGCTGAAATTATAGGGATGAACACAAATAAATTTTATTTTGTTTTTCTTACATTTTCCACTTATCTCATGGCATTAAGGATGAATTAAGTAAAAGAGGTAGGAGATTGGACACTAACCTCTTTGGAGAGATTTTCTCCCTTCACAAATCTTCAGTTCCTTGGCTTTTCTTGGCAACCAAACACCTCCTCAAGTGGTATAGACAAGTTTTATTGAAGGGAACTTAGGGTTTGGTGGAGAGAAATAAAGGTTTGGAAGAGATGAAAGAAAACTTCTTCAATGTAGGAAAGGAGTGAGTAGCCAGCTGGTTGAGGAAGAGGGACTGAATTTTTTTCATTTTTGTCTCAATTTAATTAGGCTTTATCCCTTTTAAATAGCTTGGCAATTTCCCATTGGTTTGGATTTTATTTGTTGACAATTTTAATTTATGCATTATGACATCATTGCTTAGGTAATAATTCATCTTAAATTTTCATTTTCTTTTCTCCTTTCTTTTATTCATTCTTAATTAATTTCTCATCAATATTAATTCATGTTTTATGTCATATAATTCACCAACTTAAATGGAAAAGTTGGTCAAAAATCGTCTCCAAAGGCGAAATGACCAAAATGCCCTCTGTTTAGCTTAACGAGCTAAAATTATCTATACCGATTGAAAAATTTTTCTAAGCATTTACTTGGCATTCTAATGCCATAGAAACCTCAATGACTCTTCTCTAGAGTCTAAAAAATTATTTTATGAATTTTCTATCTGGTTTAGGGCTCCTAGTTGCGAGGACCGCAACTTCCCACTGGGTTACCCATCGCTAGGGCACTGGCTCATTTAACTTGGTTGTATTTTATTTCTAAAAATTTTCCTAAATTTTTCTTATTAAGATTTGAGTTAATTATGGCTCTTCACTTTAGTTTAAATTTTTTTCCAGACGTTCTAGCTGTCCGAATCGATACCGGTCATCGGAACAATATAATGTATGGATTTGCTATAATGAGGGTGTTACAACTCTTCCCCTCTAATTTAAATTTCGTCCTCAAAATTTACCTGATGCAAACAGTTGAGGGAACTGTTGCCTCATCATCTCTTCACTTTCCCAAGTTAACCCCTCGATGTTGTGTTACCTCCAAAGCACTTTCACTAGTGGAATCTACTTATTCCTCAACTTTTTCATTTCCCGAGCCAGAATCTGTATGGGTTCTTCTTCATATGTCAAATCCGATTTTACTTCAATTTCTTCCATGGAGATGACATGTGAAGGATTTGAGCGGTATCTTCTTAGCATAGATACGTGGAACACATTGTGGATCTTGTCCAACTCTGGTGGTAAAGCTAGCCTGTAGGCCACTGGACCTACACATTCAATGACTTCTTATGGGCCAATGAACCTAGGGCTTAACTTACCTTTTCTTCCAGATCTTAATACCTTCTTCCACGGTGACACCTTGAGGAGCACTTTATCACCAACTGCATATTCTATTTCTTTTCTCTTCAAATCGGCATAGGATTTTTGTCTGTCTGAGGCAACCTTCAAATTGGCTTTGATTAGCTTTACCTTCTCCTCAGTCTGTATCACCAAGTCTGGCCCTACCAGTTTATCTTCACTTAATTCAGTCCAACACACTGGAGTTCTACATTTCCTCCCATACAGTGCTTCATACGGGGCCATTTGGATGCTAGCTTGGTAGCTATTATTGTATGCGAATTCTGCCAGTGGGAGGTATCTATGCCAACTTCCCTCAAACTCAATGACACAACTCCTCAGCATATCCTCAAGGACCTGACATATATGTCATGTTATTGTTATCATTTCAGTTCAATATTTGTATTAGTTCAATTGGTTTCAATTGTTTAGCTGGATTACTCTTTCTGATTGCCCATCCGTCTGAGGATGGAAAGCTATGCTGAAGTGGAGTTGTGTACCCAAGGATTCATGCAACTTCTTCCAAAATCTCGATGTAAACCTTGGGTCTCGATCAGATATGATGGAAAGTGGGATTCCATGCAGTTTAACTATCTCATTGATATACAATTCTGCTAACTTTTCCAAGGTGATGTCGGTCCTAATCGCGAGAAAATGTGTCTTGACCGTCAATCTATCTACTATCACCCATACTGCATCATGCTTCTTCTGGGTGAGAGGTAGACCACTTACAAAATCCATGGTGACCCAATCCCATTTCCATTTAGGTATGCGTATAGGCTGTAGCAAACCCGATGAAACTTGATATTCTGCTTTAACTTGCTGACATGTCAAGTATTTAGTCACATAGTCAGCTATGTCCTTCTTCATACCAGGCCACCAATAATAAAGCTTCAAGTCATGAGACATTTTTGTACTTCCTGGGCGCATAGCATAAACACTGGTGTGTGCCTCTTTCAGAATACTGGCTTTCAATTCCCCATCATCTGGTACACATACTCTTCCTTTGTAGTACAGACACCCATCTGCTTCCAACTCATAGTCAGTTGCCTTCCCTTCTGAGATTTTACTCATAGTAGTCATTAACTTTTCATCTACCTTCTGCCTAACTAAAATCTGCTGTAGCAGGTTTGGCCTCACTTGCAACTCAACCAAAATAGCTCCATCTCGAGCCAAAGATAGGCGGGCATTCAATGATCTCAAAGCTGTGATGGATTTTTTGCTCAATGCATCAGCAACTACATTTGCATTCCTAGGATGGTAGTCAATCACACAATCATAGTCCTTCAGGAACTCAATCCATCGCCTCTGTCTAAGGTTGAGCTCTTTCTTTGTTGGCAAATATTTTAGACTTTTGTGGTCTGTGTAAATTTAGCATTTTTCATTATACAAGTAGTGCCTCCATATCTTCAATGTGAAGATAATTGCTACAAGTTCTAAATCATGGGTATGATAGTTCTGTTCATGTGGCCTTAGCTGCTTGAAAGCATAGGCAACCACCTTCCCCTCTTGCATCAATAAACACCCTAACCCATTATGAGAGGCATCACTGTAGACCACAAAGTCCTTTCCCGACACTGGCTGTGTTAACACTGGTGCCTCTGTCAACATAGCCTTCAACTTCTCAAAACTGGCCTGACACTTGTCATTCCAGTTAAATATGATATTCTTGTGTAACAACTTGGTCATTGGAACAACTATTAAAGAAAATCCCTTCACAAATCTTTTATAACACCCAGCTAGCCCTAAGAAACTTCTTACCTCAGTTGTATTTCTGGGAGGCTTCCATTCCATCATTGCTTCTATTTTCTTGGGATCCACTCTAATCCCATCAGCTGACACTATGTGTCCAAGGAATGCAATCTCATTCAACCAGAAGTCACACTTTGACAACTTAGCATACAGCTTTTTTTCTCTCAGGGTTTGCAGAACAATTCTCAAATGTTCATCATGTTCTTCCCTGATCTTGGAATACACCAAAATATCATTAATAAAACCACTACGAACTGATCTAGGTATGGATGGAAGATATGGTTCATAAGGTCCATGAATGCTGCTGGTGCATTTTTTAGGCCAAAGGGCATCACCAGGAACTCATAATGCCCATATCAGGTCCTGAATGCAGTCTTTGGCACATCTACATCCTTCACCCTCAACTGATGATACCCTGATCTGAGATCAATTTTAGAAAATACTCCTGCTCCCTTCAACTAATCAAACAGATCATCAATTCTAGGCAACGGATATTTGTTCTTCACTGTCACTTTATTCAACTACCAGAAATCGATGCATAACCTCAAAGTCCCATCTTTCTTTTTCACAAACAACACTGGAGCTCCCCATAGTGACATACTGGGGCGTATGAACCCCTTATCCAGTAACTCCTGCAAATGGATTTTTAGCTCATTTAAATTAGTAGGTGCCATCCTATAAGGAGCAATAGAGATTGGTGTTGTATACGGTAGTATCTCAATAGCAAATTCGACTTCCCTTTCTGATGGCAAGCTAGGTAATTCTTCGAGGAGCACATCTAGGAAGTCTCTTACTGTAGGTATGTCACACAGATTTGGCTTAGCCTGCCTAGTATCCACCACATGTGCTAGGTAGGCTTCACAGCATTTTTTATCAGTTTACTTGCAACTGTGGCTGAGATGACATTGGACAAGAAATCTGTCCTTTTCCCCACAGCTGTAATCTCTTTGCCCTTAGAAGTTTTCAAGGAAATTCTCTTCAATTTACAATCAACCATTGCCTTATGACGTGATAACCAGTCCATTCCCAAAATCACATCAAACTCATGAAAAGGCAATTCAATCAGGTCTGCCAAGAATTCATACCCCTAAATCCTTAACGGGCAACCCTTGTACACTTTATTCACCACTACACTATGGCCCAATGAATTAGTGACCAAAATGTCTTGGTCACTCTCCCCTACTAGTATCCCCTTTTCTACGGGTAGGTTGATACAGATATATGAATGAGTGGATCCTGGATCCACCAATGCATGCACAGATGTATTGTATGTCACACCCTACCCCTCTGTAAGGCATAACATGATCCCGTAGTATACCTAATGAATTACCAACTTCATCTACTGATAACCCATTAAATACACTACAAGGGATTTTAAAACTTTTCTTACTTCATTTTACAGTGGTGAGCACTATTTACAGGTGTTAAAAACTTTTTGTGAACTGACTTGAAACAGTTAACACATTTAGACATTAGTAATTTCTGTAAAAATTTTGGCAGAGTGCCATCTGTATTTTGAATAAAACAGTTCTTCAGAAAACCTGTAAAAGCACTTCAATATAATTCTCCATCTCCACTTCAACAGTTAAACAACACAATTTCTTTTTGAACTAAAATCTACAATAATTTTTCAAAGACTGAGATACAAGAAATATAATACAAATTTTACAAGCCAAAATAACTCATAATTATTTTACAACTACAATGTACAATTTGAATTTACAACTGCTCAAAACCAAGAACACTATGTACATACAGTGGTCATACATTACAGTACAAAATGCAAAATGTGGTATACTCATTATACCCGATAATCTCTCGCTGGATGTACTAGCAGCCTAGTCTGCTGCCTTGTCCGTTTGTCTACCTGCGACAGCAATGAAAAGCTATCGCTGAGACAATGTCTCAGTGGTGCACAACATTAACCAAATACAACTTTAAATCACAGTTCATAAAACATATAAATGATGGATACGTAAAATCATAGTTAAATTCAAGACAATGAACGTCATAAGGAATTTAACACAATATCACAATAAATCTCAGTAATCAAAACGTAGTTAAATTCAAAAGATGGTGAATGTCAATAAGAATTTAAACTCCATTTCACAAATTATCGAAGCTCATAATAACACAATTTAGTCAAATAATTTACGAACACAGTGTTGCCAATTCATACACAACTTAAGCCATGACACAAAATTTTCAATCAATGCCGCGTTGTACACCACGACAAAGCAATCACAACCCCACTAATCGAAATTAATGAGGAAGAGAGCTAGCTATATAATGAGTACTCATCCGATCACCTCAACTGGTAAACCAGAGAGGGAGAAAAATAAACGATCACGACTCCATAAATGGAGAAGGAAAATAAACGATCACAACCCCATAAATGGAGAAGGAATGATACGATACTGTCATGCTAAGTGTGAACACAAAATCAATTCCAAACATTTTATTCAAATGATTCGTGAGAATCCAATAAATTTCCAAAGTCATAATTTCATTCACAAAATGGCAACACAATTCATAATTAACTTCAAATTTTCACAAATCACACTAAATTAATTTTTCCACAGTTTAAACCATTTACAATGCTTTTCAAGCAATAAGTATCCATTCAAACGCATTTCCATAATTGAAAACAATAATATACAAATAGTCATAATTTATTTCAATTGAAAAATTCAAAAGAAATAATTGTTGTGCACAAACACAATTTAAAATAATAATGTATAATAGTCATAATTCATTTCAATTGAAAAATTCAAAAGAAATAGCCGTTGTGCACAAACCTCTAATATCTGTCTCCTGGTCTTGACTCAGTGTTTCCTTCCCTTTCCCTGAGTCTTTGCTAACTGAGAAACATAATTTGAAGTGTTTCAGTATTTAATTAAACTGTCTCTAACAATAATGCTTGGTAATTAATTTACTGAATTCTATTGTTTGCTTAGTCAACCTAATATGTCGACCCTCGATGCATTCTAGGTGAATTAGGTTTTAAGGTGACCAATATGTCACATTCGATAGTCTTTTAGGGTTGGTACATGTTACCAAATTCATTTCCATGTATCTTGCATTTTCTTGCAATTTGATGGATTCCAGGATACTAGTTTGACCTAGCCGGAAAACCTAGTTCCCTCGGTTTTCGTGTTTTAGTCAAAACTACAAACTTGTAGATCTATGTCTTATGGAATGCAGGGCAAAATTTCAGGTCATTCTGAGTTATGTAGACCAAGTTATGGTCATTTTACTATTGCTGGTCAAATTGCATCAAAATTGGTCACTTTAGGTCACTTTAGGTCATTTTAGGTTCGGCCAGTTTTTGGACCCGAACTTGTGCCAGCTGTTTGACTTGCTTATGGTCATTTCTGGGCTTTTGTGTCTTCATAAGACTTGTAGATATGGGTCTTAACTATTCATGGTCAAAATTTCAGGTCAATTGGACTTGTTTTGAGTGATTTATGGCCTAAAAACTAACTGCTGCCCAAATGGTCAATTTTCAGGCCTCAATTGCACTTAATCCGGATTTGGTCATTTTTCAAGCTACCTTGCAAGCAGAATTTTGGTATGCTTCCTTCATAAAAGTTGGCACATTTTGTGGCTAGTTTCACCTCCAATTGGTCTCATACCAATTGGAGCCACACACTCAAGTTCTAGGCCTAAAACTCAAACTGCCTTATTGCATTTCTTTCATACACATCAAGGATCACTCCTAACACTTACCAAACTCAACATTCAAGTCAATTCTGGTTGTACCATAGCCTAAACATAATTTACAACATATTATAGGTCATTTTGGCAGCTTACAATTACATTCAACAAACACCATAAAGTGCAGAATTTTTCAACTCAATTACAACAATTCAAGCACCTAACCATAACGTTTTTTTCATATCCAACTTCACACCATCATATATACACTCAAACTGCCATAACATCCAACACAAGTCAACATTAATATACCATAAAGCAAGCATGAATTCCAGCATTCTTCAAGAGTCAACAACCTGCCGCATTAGTGCATTTACAATCCATTAATTTCCAAGCTTTAAATTTCATTTCACATTTACATATACTAAGTATACATCACCCAAACAATTTCCTACACAATATACATTTAATCAATCATTTAGTTCACCATTTACAAGCAAAAATAAACTGCCTTCAAAGTGTTTCCATGGCTGCCAAAAGTACAAATCCCCATTCAACATCAAACCTCAAAATTTTCTCCATAAATCAAATATCCATAACATCCTTACAAACTTTAATTAACCAATAATAAAAAACACAAACTTACCACTTTGAAAATTCTTCAAAACCTCACCAAAACTTCTTAAAATTGCTATCAAACTCTTCCTTGTGATGTGGGGATAAACTTTAATGAAGCAACCTTGGTGTTTGAAGGTGGAATGGAGGAGATGTGGGAGCTTGAATCAAATGCGGCAATGGAGGATTTGGGAGCTCTTCACTACGGCAATGGTGGTTTTGAAGGTTGAAGATGAAGTGTGAGTGGAGTAATCTGCCCACTTAATGCATATTATAATCCTTAGTGGTCCACTCACATAAATTAAATCATATTATATGTTTTTAATTGATAATTACTGCATTTACCCTCCATTTTTGCTATTTACATTAGGTACCCCTAAATTAATTTTTCATTATATTTTCCAAGTGTAATATTATTTATTTTTAATGGACATTTAGGTCAAAAGACAACTCTGGATGTCAAATGACCACAATGCCCCTGTTCGGGTTGCATTCTCGATTTTTCGGTAACACCGGGTTTTGTCCGTTTTTCGATTTCTCACTTTTCTTTGTACTAATTATTTAATTTTTCTTTGATATTTCTAATGATATTTATACTTCAATAAATATTTATTTGAGTCCTAAAAATGTTTTCTAGGGTTCCCCGTGGTCCAGGGCTAGTCAACGGTCCACCCCGTGACTTCCCGGTGCGATCACCCATCGCTAGGGTTCTCGGCTCGCTTAACTTGGTTACATTTCTTTGCTATTATTTTTCCTTTGTTTTTCTTGTATTTTCTTTTCTTGTATTTCATTATTTTATGTCTCCTCACTCATATCGAAGTGTAGTTCTAGGCATCCTAGCTGTCCAGACAACACTAGTCACCGGAACACTAGAACGCACTACCGAACTTAGGGGTATTACAATTCTCCCCCACCCCCCCCCCTTAAAATAAATTTCGTCCATGAAATTTTATCCAATAGCCATCTTACAATAGTCATACGTTTATTTTCTCCTTTCTATATGATCGTATAATATTCTTTTCCTCAAATTTGTATAAGACTTTGAACAATCTAATACAACGTTTAATTTGTTTGGATAACACCAATCTCCTCTTACTATTGTGCTGTCTAATATTTCGGTTCATGTTCCTTTTTGAATGACCCTTGAGGTCATGTTCGAATCGTTTATCTAGTCATTGGTCCTCTGACCATTCTAGTCCATAGTCTTCCTCACATTCGTAATATTTCTTTGTTATATATGAATCAACTGTTCAAATCTCTACTTCCATAACTCTTTTTATCTGTCAATATTCTATAACTTACTTCCTTTTGTACTGAATTATAACCTTTCGATATTCTAAATTTTGAGTTTTAGATCCCTAGGTAGGATTTTCAAACTTATTCCTAACAATTAAATTCTGTCCTGGCATAACTATAACAAAACAGATGCCGTTGGCAACTATTCTCATCTAGGTGTACTATCGGGTAGTACGTAGCTTTACACAATAATCTCAAGTTAGTACTGTAATCTATAACTTACAGTATAAACATCAAGAACATTGCATAGTTACTACGATACATTCCAATAGATCAAACTTTCCTATCTTTTATCCTTTTCGAATTCACGGATATCCGAACTTATTCTGATTACAATATCCATTAGCAATTACTAACAGTAACATCCTTGCCCTCATCTAGGGCAATTTCATTACTGCATCTTACTTTTACATCCTCTTGCCTTACATTATGTAGGCTCGCTAATTAGCTTTATAATTTATGATGTGTTAGAAAATACTTTTCGCCAATAAACTCTTCCAAAACTAATTTCACTTATTATCACAATCCTTATCCTAAAGGACTAATCACTAATGCATCAAAATTTATTTCCCTGTAAAGGAATAAAAACAGAACATATAATTCTAACACTAACATAAAAGCATTCAGACTCCAGGTCAAACAATACATAAACGAAGAGTGCCATCCTTCTTCTTAACAAACAATACTGGCACTCCCGTGGTGACACACTAGGGCGGATGAAGCCTTTTCAAGTAGTTCTTGCAACTGTACCTTCAACTCCTTCAACTCTGCTGGTGCCATTCTATATGGTGTTATGGAGATTGGATCCACACTAGGCATAACATTAATTTCAAACTGCACTTCTCTTTCCAGAGGTAATCCTGGCAATTCATCAGGAAACACATCTGGAAAGTCATATACTGTAGGGATGTCCCTCAATGCTGGACTCCCCACTTGGGTGTCTACCACATGTGCCAAGTATGCTTCACACCCCTTTCTAATCATTTTTCTGTCTAGTGCAGCCGAATTGACGTTTGATGGCAATAACTACCTCTCCCCATGTATTACCACATCACTGTACTGAGGGAGGCTAAAAGCGACTGTCTTCAGCCTACAGTCAATCATGGCATGATGCCTGGTTAACCAATCCATGCCCAAGATGACATGATAATCTCTGAAGGGCATTTCAATGAAATCAGACAGAAAAGTGTGTCCTTGGATCACCAATGGACAATCCCTATACATTCTATTAACCCTGACCTCCTGTCCTAATGGACTTGTTAGTAGCACCTCAAAGTCCATTTTTGTACATGGAACAACAATGCAATCAATGATGCTAGCACTCACATAAGAATGGGTAGAACCCGGATCAAATAACACCAACACATCTTGACTAAAAGTTGAGAAGGTACCAGCTACAACATCAGATGTCTCGGTCTCTTCTCTCTGTCTCATTGCATAGATTCTGACTAGAGCACTATCTTGCTCTGAATGTTTCACTGTGCCTTGGCTGCCTGCTGGGCTACCTCTACTCCTGCCTCGACCTCTGCCGGGTGGTTGTGAACTTCTGGTGACAGGGCTCTGAACTGACCCTTCTGCAGAAGTAGGAGGTGGTCCAACTCTGCGACTACTGGTGCAATCCTTGGCAAAGTGTCCTGTGCCTCCACAGCTATAACAGGCTCCAATAGCCTTATAGCATATCCCACCATGATATCTTCCACAAGTTTCACTTTGGCGGGAATGGTAGGAACCTCTGGTACTCTTCTGACCAGATAGAGGAGGTTTCTGTCCTGAATTTCTTCCCCTACTAGACTTCTTGCCACCTCTGCTGTGTCCCCCATAGTTCTTCCTCTTTCCAGTAGGACCACCGAACTCGTTTCACTCTTGATTTTCCCTCTTTCTCTGTCTTCTCTGATTTCTTTTCCTCAGGAGTTGCTTCAGACTCAATTCTTTCTAACTCTAGGGCTTGAGAAACAAGTTCAGAGAAGTTAGTGTGTTTGAATCCGACCACTTGTAATCTGATACTGGGCTTCAAGCCAGTTTCAAACCTCTTGCATCTCTCCCTGCTGGTAGCAAGTAAACTTACTGCATAATGGCTAAGGTGGGAAAATTCTCTTTCATACTCAGCCACTGATCTACTTCCCTGTTTCAGACTTAGGAACTCTTGTAGCTTCTGGTCTACATAAGCATCAGGGACATATTTTTGTCTGAATTCCCTGAGAAAGTCATTCCATGTTAGCACTATAGGTTCTACCAGACTGTGGGAAATGGTTTTCCACCAGTCATAAGCATCCCCCTGTAGCAAAGATACTGAGTATTCAAATCTGAGCTCCTCCGTACAATGCAATTTCTTGAATACCCTATCCATTCTCTCTAACCACTGTTCTGCCTCTAGAGGATCTACTGTTCCCTTGAACTCTGTAGCCCCATATTTCATCAATTTGTCATATCGCTTAGCGTAAGATCGTGGTTGTACCATCGAGTCTCAGATTGGTAATTGAGTAGGTACATTACCAGACATTTGTTGGAACATTGCAGCCATCTACTGAGCGAATCGAGCAGAAATCGTGGTATCAAGGGGTTGGTGATGCTGAACCACTGACATTGTGTAGGGCTGGGGCATCCCCTTGCACCTCAGCCTCAATAGATTGATCGACTGAATGATCACCCTCTTTCATAGTCAATTCAAGGATCTTAGACCTCCTGAACAATTAACATAAGGAGATTTCCTCCCGTTAGTGCATATTTATAATGTAATGTATTGTATGTATCAAACAATGATATTGAGCAGTTGTACTATGAAGAAAGAATATTCAAATAACATGTGAAAACAGAATTTAAAAACCAGGCTCTGATACAACTAAAACATGTCACACCCTACCCCTCTGTAAGGCATAACATGATCCCGTAGTATACCTAATGAATTACCAACTTCGTCTACTGATAACCCATTAAATACACTACAAGGGATTTTAAAACTTTTCTTACTTCATTTTACAGTGGTGAGCACTATTTACAGGTGTTAAAAACTTTTTGTGAACTGACTTGAAAAGTTAACACATTTAGACTATTAGTAATTTCTGTAAAAATTTTGGCAGGGTGCCATCTGTATTTTGGATAAAACAGTTCTTCAGAAAACCTGTAAAAGCACTTCAATATAATTCTCCATCTCCACTTCAACAGTTAAACAACACAATTTCTTCTTCAACTCAAATCTACAATAAATTTTCAAAGACTGAGATACAAGAAATATAATACAATTTTTACAAGCCAAAATAACTCATAATTATTTTACAACTTCAATGTACAATTTGAATTTACAACTGCTCAAAACCAAGAACACTATGTACATACAGTGGTCATACATTACAGTACAAAATGCAAAATGTGGTATACTCATTATACCCGATAATCTCTCATTGGATGTACTAGCGGCCTAGTTCTGCTACTACTGTCTGTCTGTCTACTGCGATGTAAATGAAAAGCTATCGCTGAGACAATGTCTCAGTGGTGCACAACATTAACCAAATACAACTTTAAATCACAGTTCATAAATCATATAAATGATGGATACGTAAAATCATAGTTAAATTCAAGACAATGAACGTCATAAGGAATTTAACACAATATCACAATAAATCTCAATAATTAAAACGTAGTTAAATTCAAAAGACAGTGAATGTCAATAAGAATTTAAACTCCATTTCACAAATTATCGAAGCTCATAATAACACAATTTAGTCAAATAATTTACGAACACAGTGTTGCCAATTCATACACAACTTAAGCCATGACACAAAATTTCCGATCAATGCCGCGTTGTACACCACGACAAAGCAATCACAACCCCACTAATCGAAATCAATGAGGAAGGGAGCTAGCTATATAATGAGTACTCATCCGATCACCTCAACTGGTAAACCAGAGAGGGAGAAAAATAAACGATCATGACTCCATAAATGGAGAAGGAAAATAAACGATCACAACCCCATAAATGGAGAAGGAATAATACGATACTGTCATGCTAAGTGTGAACACAAAATCAATTCCAAACATTTTATTCAAATGATTCGTGAGAATCTAATAAATTTCCAAAGTCATAATTTCATTCACAAAATGGCAACACAATTCATAATTAACTTCAAATTTTCACAAATCACACTAAATCAATTTTTCCACAGTTTCAAACCATTTACAATGCTTTTCAAGCAATAAGTATCCATTCAAACACATTTCCATAATTGAAAACAATAATATACAAATAGTCATAATTTATTTCAATTGAAAAATTCAAAATAAATAACTGTTGTGCACAAACACAATTTAAAATAGTAATGTATAATAGTCATAATTCATTTCAATTGAAAAATTCAAAAGAAATAGCCGTTGTGCACAAACCTTTGATATCTGTCTCCTGGTCTTGACTCAGTGTTTCTTTCCCTTTCCCTGAGTCTTTGCTAACTGAGAAACACAATTTGAAGTATTTCAGTACTTAATTAAACTGTCTCTAACAATAATGCTTGGTAATTAATTTACTGAATTCTATTATTTGCTTAGTCAACCTAATATGTCGACCCTCGATGCATTCTAGGTGAATTAGGTTTTAAGGTTACTAATATGTCACATTCGATAGTCATTTAGGGTTGGTACATGTTACCAAATTCATTTCCATGTATCTTGCATTTTCTTGCAATTTGCTGGATTACGGGATACTAGTTTGACCTAGCCGAAAAGCCTAGTTCCCTCGGTTTTCAGGTTTCAGTCAAAAGTACAAACTTGTAGATCTATGTCTTATGGAACGCGGGGCAAAATTTCAGGTCATTCTGAGTTATGTAGACCAAGTTATGGTCATTTTACTATTGCTGGTCAAATTGCATCAAAATTGGTCACTTTAGGTCACTTTAGGTTCGGCCAGTTTTTGGACCCGAATTTGTGCCAGCTGTTTGACTTGCTTATGGTCATTTCTGGGCTTTGGTGTCTTCACACGACTTGTAGATATGGGTCTTAACTATTCATGGTCAAAATTTCAGGTCAATTGGACCTGTTTTGAGTGAGTTATGGCCTAAACACTAACTGCTGCCCAAATGGTCAATTTTCAGGCCTCAATTGCACTTAATCCGGATTTGGTCATTTTTCAAGCTACCTTGCAAGCAGAATTTTGGTATGCTTCCTTCATGAAAGTTGGCACATTTTGTGGCTAGTTTCACCTCCAATTGGTCTCATACCAATTGGAGCCACACACTCAAGTTCTAGGCCTAAAACTCAAATTGCCTTATTGCATTTCTTTCATACACATCAAGGATCACTCCTAACACTTACCAAACTCAACATTCAAGTCAATTCTGATTGTACCATAACCTAAACATAATTTACAACATATTATAGGTCATTTTGGTAGCTTATAATTACATTCAACAAACACCATAAAGTGCAGAATTTTTCAACTCAATTACAACAATTCAAGCACCTAACCATAACATTTTTTTCATATCCAACTTCACACCATCATATATACACTCAAACTGCCATAACATCCAACACAAGTCAACATTAATATACCATAAACCAAGCATGAATTCCAACATTCTTCAAGAGTCAACAACCTGCCACATTAGTGCATTTACAATCCATTAATTTCCAAGCTTTAAATTTCATTTCACATTTACATATACTAAGTATACATCACCCAAACAATTTCCTACACAATATACATTTAATCAATCATTTAATTCACCATTTACAAGCAAAAATAAACTGCCTTCAAAGTGTTTCTATGGCTGCCAAAAGTACACATCCCCATTCAATATCAAACCTCAAAAGTTTCTCCATAAATCAAACACCCATAACATCCTTACAAACTTTAATTAACCAATAATCAAAAACACAAACTTACCACTTTGGAAATTTTTCAAAACCTCACCAAAACTTCTTAAAATTGCTATCAAACTCTTCCTTGTGATGTGGAGATAAACTTTAATGAAGCAACCTTGGTGTTTGGAGGTGGAATGGAGGAGATGTGGGAGCTTGAATCAAACGCGGCAATGGAGGATTTGGGAGCTCTTCACTATGGCAATGGTGGTTTTGAAGGTTCAAGATGAAGTGTGAGTGGAGTAATCTGCCCACTTAATGTATATTATAATCCTTAGTGGTCCACTCACATAAATTCAATCATATTATATGTTTTTAATTGATAATTACTCCATTTACCCTCCATTTTTGCTATTTACATTAGGTACCCCTAAATTAATTTTTCATTATATTTTCCAAGTGTAATATTATTTATTTTTAATGGACATTTAGGTCAAAAGACAAATCGGGATGTCAAATGACCACAATGCCCCTGTTCGGGTTGCATTCCCAATTTTTCGGTAACACCAGGTTTTGTCCGTTTTTTGATTTCTCACTTTTCTTTGTACTAATTATTTAATTTTTCTTTGATATTTCTAATGATATTTATACTTCAATAAATATTTATTTGAGTCCTAAAAATATTTTCCAGGGTTCCCCGCATTCCAGGGCTAGTCAACGGTCCACGCCGTGACTTCCCGGTGCGATCACCCATCGCTAGGGTTCTCGGCTCGCTTAACTTGGTTACATTTCTTTGCTATTATTTTTCCTTTGTTTTTCTTGTATTTTCTTTTCTTGTATTTCATTATTTTATGTCTCCTCACTCATATCGAAGTGTAGTTCTAGGCATCCTAGCTGCCCGGACAACACTAATCACCGGAACAGTAGAACGCACTACCGAACTTAGGGGTGTTACATTGTAGAGAGAGAACGTACCCCTGATGACGTCTGGGGCATCTTACTCCTCCTGAGATCTTATGGCATAGGCTCTGGCAGGTGCTCTGACCTCTGGCCTCTCTGCTAGCTCAGATGCAGGTCTCTGTGATGGTCCCACTACCTCAGATTTACCAGACTTCCTACCCCTTTGAGGTGTAGGAGCAGGTCTATTTGCTTGTGTTGGAGCAGTTGTAGCAGTTCTGCGTGGACAGTTCCTTAATTGATGATCTGTCGACCCACACCTTAGGCAGGTACCCGTCACTCTCCAACACTCCCCCTTATGCCACTTCAAGCAGTGTGGACAAATAGAAGATGCTGGGGTTGGTCCCCTGAACACCGTCCCTGGAGAGCTGCCCACTGATGGTGTGGACTGGCCTCTCCTAGGTGTAAACTGTGGCCTGAGCCCCTGGGACTGACCCTGACCTTGAGGCTGACCTGAACTCTATGTAGGTGGACCTTTAAACTTCTTTCCAGGTGCAAGAGATGAGCTAGGCTGACCCATGCCCCTCTTCTGCTTTCTCTCTCTTATAGTCTGCTCATTTATTCTGACTTTCTCAACTTTTATTGCAACTTCGACTAAATTGGTGAAGTCTGTGATTCCCAAGGCAGTGATCATTATCTTTATATTGTCATTAGCCCCTCTTTAAATCTTTTACACCTCTCGGCCTCATTAGGGACTATTTCCCTTCCATAACAGCTTTGTCTAACAAATTCTTTTTCATACTCTACCCTGTCAGTTGTCTCTGCCTCAGGTTAATGAATTCTCTTCTTCTCTCTTCTAGGTATACACTACCCACATATTTCTTTTTAAACTCTGAGAGGAAGAAGTCCCAGGTTATTTGTTCTGGCTGTACTTCACTGGACACTGTATCCCACCATTGTTAGGCATCATCTTGTAGTAGAGATACAACAGCTTCTAGGTTTTACTCTAGAGTGCAGTGGAGTTGTTTTAAAACCCTTCCTGTTCTGTTCAACCAGTTTTTTGGCTACAATAGAATCATCTTCTCTCTTGCCAAAGAAATCCATTGCTCCAAATTTTCTTAGTCTTTCTAAATGGGATTTCTACTGTGAAGGTGGTGGTGGTGGTGGTGGCATTAGCCCAGCCATTTATCTAAAAAACTTGGCCATTTGCTGGAACATGGCCTGTGAAACCTGAGCAGGCTCTGCTGGAGCAGGTTCTCCCCTACTCCCAGTCTCAGCTGCTGCAGGTGGAGCATGACTCTCCACTTCCTTCTCAACTGCCCTTAGTGATGTGGGGTCCATATCCTAATCAAAATAACAAAGACGAACATATCTGCGTTAGTGTCACCTCGACTCTTACAAATGCAATGCATGGTATAGACTCGATCTAGACCAAGAAACGCCTAAACCATGCTCTGATACTTCTAAATGTGATACCCCTTACTCGTCTACAGTATAACTGAGTAAGATATGTCACACAGTGTACTGGAACATCATATTTTATTTTAATTATTTTTATCCTTCCTTAATTTATTTTTTCATAGTTATGAAGTGCAATTTGTGAAATTTAACTCATTTCAGTCATTTATAGAAATTATAAATTCATTTGAGGTTCCAAAAATTTTGTAGAAAATCCGGCAGAGTACCGGCTAAAAATGGAGAAAATAGTTCTTCGGAACCTGTGAAAAATACTTCCAATAATCATTTCCAATCATCCGCAAACTGCAATAACCATCAACATGGTCTAAAAAATTCTCAACATTAGCAATCATTTCAAGTTCTCAACATTAATCCACAATTTCATTCAAATTCAAAATCAACTAAAATTTCATGAAGTTATTCTCAAATTATGTTAATTAACAAAATTTTACAAAATATGTACATTAACATATGAGTACATAAATTTACTATTTACATGAGTTCATAATTTACAAATCACAAACCACTACCTATTACAAAATGCAAAAGCATAATTTCAAAAGGGATCTAAAGGTCCTACCACTTATGCACTGTAGATGAGAGGTGACTCTGACTCTAGGCAGATCTGTGACCTCACCCAGTCTATGGTCAGCTGGGCTATCTGTCTGTTTCTCCAGAACCTACGCGTGGCAAAAAGTGACGAGCTAAGCAATAATACTTAGTGGTGCCAATAATAAAATAAAAAGAACTAGAATCCAATAAATATGCAATGCGTGCATTGATGTCTCATGCAGACAAATTTTTGGTAATTATTTATAGTCTTATTTATTTGATACTTGTCATATTCATTATATCATTGAATTTATCAACTTTCATTTTTGGTTTCCCAAGTAACCTATACTGGATGACTGAACTGGATAAACGGGTAAACTGGCACTGGGTATCAAGTACCTCAGGCCATCACACCATCGGTCACATATGTATCTCCTGGTGTGTAACAGAACAGCTGATAAGCTATAATAAACATTAGGCACAAGGCCAAGTATCATCATAATATTAGAATAGCTAAAAGCCATAAAATCACAGAATGGCATAATGCCATGTGCAGTACTGCTAACTGAACCCTATTGGCATGCCAACCTATCCAAACCAATCACATTAGGCCTACTAGGTCATGTTACACTTTTAAATTTTACAATTCTTTGAAATTTAAGTTTAATTATTACTATTCATTTCATTAGTCAACTAAAATGTTGACTTTTTCATAGACAATAGGTATATTGGTTCTAATATCCCAACATACCACATTTTGCATTCTAAAGTTGTTGGTAGTGGTTGCCAATACCATTTCAAAGTTTAGTGTTGGTTATTTACAATTTTCAGATTTCAAGCACTAAGTTTACTGTTCTATTGGTAATTTGTACAGTAGGAATTTGATAAAATTGTCTTCATGAAAGTTGTTCCTTTATGTGTCTTCTTTAATTCCCTTTTTGAATCACTCCATTTGGAGTTTTCTAACTCAAGATATGCCCTAAAAACCATAACTGGCCAGATTGAAATTTTTCTAGAATTTCTGGGCAGAACCAATTCTGTAGTTTTTGTACACTGATTGTAGGTCAGTTTTTGGACATGTTATTGTCAAAATTTGGGTTTGTTTTCTTCATGAAAGTTGTAGGGATATGTATTAGATTTCTACTGGTAAAAGTTTAGATCAATTGAACTTTTCTACACTGAGTTAAGACCATTTGAACAAACACTATTTATTTGGTCATTTTCCAGGGATAGCATGTTGGTCACCCGGATTAAGGTAATTTTTAGGTCAACTTGGTTTGGTTTTCTGAGTAGGGTTTCTTCACCAAAGTTGTGCCATTATGTGTTTAGTTTCATTTCCAATTAGCCTTGCAACAATTAAACCTATACAACTCCAGTTACAGCTACCCAAACCTGCTTGACTCACACCCAGTCTAGCAGGTCACCAAGGGCAGCATGCCTAAGCTCAACTCCATTATCCTTGCTCACTTCAATTCCTCCTCACACACATTCAAATGGTCACTAATTGACCATTTCAATGTTAATATACCATTACATGAGAAAACCCTAATTGTCCAAGTTTTCAAGTTCCATTCATACATTACACTTGCATTTCAGTTACACTTATATGTTCCATCACTCATCTCATGCCAAGGGTAGCTCCTAAACCACTTTGCTTCAAGTAAATTCATCAACCCTTACCATCCCTAAACTGCTGAAATTATAGGGATGAACACACATAAATTTTTTTTTCCTTACATTTTTCACTTATCTCATGGCATTAAGCATGAATTAAGTAAAGAGTTAGGAGATTGGACACTAACCTCTTTGGAGAGATTTTCTCCCTTCACAAATCTTCAGTTCCTTGGCTTTTCTTGGCAACCAAACACCTCCCCGAGTGGTATAGACAAGTTTTATTGAAGGGAACTTAGGGTTTGGTGGAGAGAAATCAAGGTTTGGAGGAGATGAAAGAAAACTTCTTCAATGTAGGAAAGGAGTGAATAGCTGGCTGGTTGAGGAAGAGGGACTGAATTTTTTTCATTTTTGTCTCAATTTAATTAGGCTTTATCCCTTTTAAATAGCTTGGCAATTTCCCATTGGTTTGGATTTTATTTGTTGACAATTTTAATTTATGCATTATGACATCATTGCTTAGGTAATAATTCATCTTAAATTTTCATTTTCTTTTCTCATTTCTTTTATTCATTTTTATTTAATTTCTTATCAATATTAATTCATATTTTATGTCATATAATTCACCTACTTAAATGGACAAGTTGATCAAAAATCGTCTCCAAAGGAAAAATAACCAAAATGTCCTTTGTTTAGCTTAACGAGCTAAAATTGTCTGTACTGATTGAAAATTTTTTCTAAGCATTTTCTTGGCATTCTAATGCCATAAAAACCTCAATGACTCTTCTCTAGAGTCTCAAAAATTATTTTATGAATTATCTCCCAAGTTTAAGGCTCCTAGTTGCGAGGACCGTAACTTCCCACTAGGTTACCCATCGCTAGGGCATCGGCTCATTCAACTTGGTTGTATTTTATTTCCAAAATTTTTCCTAAATTTTTCTTATTAATATTTGAGTTAATTATGTCTCATCACTTTAGTTTAAATGTTTTTCCAGACGTTCTAGCTGTCCGGACCGACACCAATCACCGGAACAGTAGAATGTACGGATTTGCTACAGTGAGGGTGTTACAATATCGCATATGATGTTAGTTTGACTAGCAGGTATCAATCCAATCCATGTTTGGAACACTGGATAGCTGTCAAGAATATCCTTAAGTACTTGAGAAGAACTAAGGATTTATTCTTGATATATGGAGGTGGTGACTTGCAATTAGATGGTTATACTGATTCTAATTTGCAATAAGATATCGATGATAGAAAGTCTACCTCTGGATATGTGTTCATTTGTAATGCAGGTGCAGTCAGTTGGAAGAGTTCCAAACAGAGTACGACTGTAGATTCCACTACCGAGGCTGAGTATATTGCTGCATCAGATGCTGCAAAGGAAGCTGTTTGGATAAAGAAGTTCATGACAGAACTTACAGTAGTTCCTTCCATTGAGTCAGCAGTTGTAACACCTTCATTTTTGTAGTCCATACGTCCTACTGTTTTGATGGCTAATGTCTACCCCGGAGAGTCGGAATGTCTGGAACTACACTGTAATGACAGTGAGGAATATAAAATAATGAAATATGTGATGAGAAAAATTAAAGAAAGATAAAAGAGAGAAAATGAAACTAGGTTAAACGAGCCGGCATCGTAGCGATGGGTGACTACATCGGGAAGTTACGGCGAGGACCATTGACTAGCCCTGGACTACGGGGAACCCTGAGAAATATTTTCGAGACCTAATTAAAGGTCTACTAAGGTATAATTGACATTGGAAATGTCAAAGAAAAATTAGTAAGTCAGTACAAATAAAAACAAAAATTTAAGAAAATCGGCGGGACAAGGATTAAATCGGTGTTACCGAAAAGGTCTGAATTTAACTCAAAGAGGGGCATTTTGGTCATTTGACATCTGAAGTTGCCTTTTGATCTAAATATCCATTAAAAATAAGTAGTATTAAATTTTGGGAACCCCATGAAAAAGGAAATTAAATGTGTAATGAAAATTAGGGAAAATGTGGGGGGATTAAATTGAATTATGAAACTTTGGATTATTCAAATGTTAATCTAAGTTAGTGGGGTTAGGTGGCACTACATAAGGTACATGAGGACACTAATCAGCCCATTTTTCATCATCTTCTCTACTCACCCTTCCCATGGCCGAATTGGAGCTTTAAACTTCCTCCATGGCTGCCGTATGTTCAACCTCCATTTCCCTACCTTTAAGCCATTATTTCTTCAAGCTTCCACCATGAAAAATGATCCTTACACCATGGGCAACCTATAGGCAGCAAAAAGGAGAGGAAATTTCAAGGATTTATCAAGCTCAAGTTGAGGTTAGTGCTAGCTTTTCTTCCCTTGCTTAATTAAAGTTTGTATTGAGGTTATGGTGAGTAGTTTGGTTGAAAAATTTAAGGAATTGAGTGAGTATTTGGTGTGTGTAATTCTTGGCAGCCATGAAAAGGGAAGATAAGTTAATTATTCTTATATGTAATTGATGGTATTTGATGGGAATTAGTGTGGATTAAAGTAATTTGTGATGCTAGTAAGTTAATCTCATGTGTAACTTGTGATTGAGCTTTTGAAATGGGGATTTGTATTGTTGCTTCATTTTGGGTAGCCATGAGAACATGGGAGATTAATTATCTCATGAATTTAATTGATGTTTTGGGATGTTGATAAGTAAGCAAATGAGGGTTACACTTGGATTGATGAAAATACTTGTACTAGAAATTGATTGAATGTGAATTGTTAAATTAGAACATTTGAATTAAGGATTTAAAAGTGGGACTTTGATGCTTTAGTAAACTACCATGTTGGGCAGCCTTAAATATCATGAATTTGTGTGTGAGTTTATGAAATTTATTAATGAAATATGATGGTGTTGAATGGTGGGCAGTTTGTGTAATTGCCATGGAAGTGTATGTGTAATATAAGTGTTGATGTACATTGAATTTGGGTTGAAGTAATTGTTAAACATTAATGGTGTATTGTGCGCATTGAGCACTTGAGTGTTCTACCCAAAATTCTTGCTGGAATTGTGTATAATATATATAGAAGTTCCATGATTAAATGTTGAAGCATTAGGAGGAGGAGGATTGTCAAAATTGGAAGTGTAATGTTCAAATGCAGGTTGTGTATGTTGGCAGCACCTAAATTAGGTCATAAGTGCAAAACTGTGAACCCAATTGGTATGAGGCCAATGGGGGGGTGAAACTAGACACCAAATAGGCCAACTTTCGTGTGGAAATGTTGCTAAAATTCTGCCTAGAACCTGACCTTAAAAATGACCAAATCCAGAATGGTAACCTTGCAACCCAGATTTTTGGCTATATGAACAGTAGTCATTAGGATGACCATAACTCCCTCAAAACAGGTCCAATTGACCTAATATTTTTACCATGGCTAGCTAAGACATAGAGCTACAATTCTTATGAAGATACCAAAGCCCAGAAATGGCCAGAACTAAGTCAAATAGCTTGCACAAGTTCGGGTACCAAATCTGTCAGAACTAAAAGTGACCTAAAATTGACCAAATTTTGCACTAAAGGTGCAATCTGTCCAGCTTTAGTAAATTGACCATATCTTGGTCTATACAACTCAGAATGACCTGAACTTTTGCCAAAAGTTCAATAAGACATAGAGCTACAATTCTTATACAGACACTAAAGCCCAGAAATGGCCAGAACCAAGTCAAATAGCTTGCACAAGTTCGGGTACCAAAACTGCCAAAACTAAAAGTGACCTAAAATTGACCAAATTTTTGCACTAAAGGTGCAATCTGTCCAGCTTTAGTAAATTGACCATATCTTGGTCTATACAACTCAGAATGACCTGAAATTTTGCCAAGACTTCAATAAGACATAGAGCTACAATTCTTATGAAGACACCAAAGCCCAGAAATGGCCAGAACCAAGTCAAATAGCCTGCACAAGTTCGGGTACCAAAACTGCCAGAACTAAAAGTGACCTAAAATTGACCAAATTTTTGCACTAAAGGTGCAATCTGTCTAGCTTTAGTAAATTGACCATATCTTGGTCTATACAACTCAGAATGACATGAAATTTTGCCAAGACTTCAATAAGACATAGAGCTACAATTCTTATGAAGACACCAAAGCCCAGAAATGGCCAGAACCAAGTCAAATAGCTTGCACAGATTCGGGTACCAAAACTGCCAGAACTAAAAGTGACCTAAAATTGACCAAATTTTGCACTAAAGGTGCAATCTGTCCAGCTTTAGTAAATTGACCATATCTTGGTCTATACAACTCAGAATGATCTGAAATTTTGCCCAGAGTGCAATAAGACATAGAGCTACAATTTTGTTTCTTTGACCAGAAGCTAAAAACCAAGAAAAATTAGGACTTTAAGCTAGACCAATCTAGTACACAAAATTGAGAATTTGACATTTACATACAATGATGCTTGAAGAAATTTGGCAATGAATGCCAACTTGTAAAAATGGTAAATTGCATTATATTGGCAGCATATTAAATTACGAATTGTGACAGGTTGTTACTAGAATCAACTTATGCATGATGTATGAAAAGGTCAACATTTTCATTTACTAGTGAATTGTATAATGACCAGTAAACCTTAAAAATAAATATTTAATCTTGTACTATGCCCTAATTTGCCTAGTTGACTAGTTTGGATATGTTGGCATGCCAATAGGATTCTGACAGCTGTTCTGTAAATGACTTTACGTCATATTGTGTTTTATGGCTTATTATGCCATACTATGATTTTAATAGTCTATGGCTATACAGATTGTGTTATTATACTCGGCTTAATGCCTGATTGATTATATGGCTTTTTAGCCACACTATTTGCACACTGAGAGATACTTTTGTGACCGATGGTGTGATAGCCCGAGGTACTAGGTACCCAGTGCTAGTATATCCGTTTATCCAGTCTGGTCAGTGTATAGGCTACATGGGCAGTCAATTAAAATATTATTCAATTCAGGCAGCTAAGTTAAGTTAAGTATAATGAAATTTCAGTACAATTAAATTAAGTATTGAATGAATGAGTAAAAGAGATTAACAAAAGAAACTTAAGAAAAATATAAATTGCAGAACCATAGAGACTTGAAATATAATATAGTTAGAATAATTTATATATTGGTTAGTATTACTGAAAAGTTATAAACTAAGCACTTCCAAAGAGGAACAAACTAGTATATAAGATCGTTGATACTAGAAATACCATACCAAGTTAGAATAATTGATTCCTAAGTATCCGAATTATGATTTATTTCTTTCTTTATTTGTATATATTATTTCTTGTTATACTATTACACCACTAAGTAGAAATGCTTAGCGCGATAGAATTGCTTCCTAGTGCAGGTATTGAAGGTAAAACCAGTAGACTGTCGACTGAGATTTTTAGAGTCCAGATTTGCAGAAGTGTCAGAAGAGTTCAAGATTGTCACCTCCTCAGCAATGCATGTAGATAGGGCTCATTTTAAGCATGTTTTATAATCTGTACATTATAATTACTGCTATTATTGTAATGTGAATTAGTAATTGTAATTTTATTTGTATATTCTGTACTTGATAAATTTATGTACTTAATTGGCAAATTATATAAGTTAATGAAATATAAGAATTCTGAAATTTGAATTGATTATCTAATCATAATGATTCTGAATGAGATTGAGTTTGAGAAATTTTGAGACTGAATCTAAGTTTGAGAAACTGATGAGAATGCTTTGAGATAATCTAAGTTATGAATATGAGCATATATTGAAATTATTTTTGGCAGGTTCAGAAGAACTGTTAGTCCAAATTATAGCCTGCACTCTGCGAATTATCGTTAAAATTTTTGAAATTTCCAAATTATTTAGATTTTGATAAAAGTAAAAATAGCCTAAACCTTAAATAAAGTTTTTGAATAAATAAATCAAGAACTGTAATGAAATTAGATAAGATTAGGTACTCCGGCACTCCGTGTAACACACTTTGCTCTTCTACATTGTAAACGGGTGAGGGGTGTTACATTTAGTAGTATCAGAGTACGATTTAGGCGTTCCTAGGCACAGATAAGTAGAAAGAACTAGTGTCCATACATGCATTGCATTCATAAGAGTCGAGGTGACACTATGCAGATCTGTTTACTTTTGATTATTCAAAGTTAAGATATGGACTCAAAGTTGTAGAGGGCATTATAAAAAGAAGTAGAAAACCTCGTTCATGAGGTTATAACATAGTGAATATGTAATGTTCTCGATGTTTATATTGTAAGCTGCAGATTACAGTACCGACATAGGATTATTGTTTATAGCTACGTGCTTCCTCGTGGTACAATAAAATGAGAATATTTGTAAGTAGTCTGTGATTTTATACAGTTACACCCGAATAGAGTACTATTACAGGAAATAAATGTGAAAATTCTAATTAAAAATTTAAAACTTCAGAACTAGCCTATCGAAAGACTATACTTGTAAGGTAGCTAGAGTCAGTCACTCAGTTACATTAATGTGAACTACCTGTACCACAGTAATTGCTATAAGCTTAGAGATATCAGTACGACTTATCATCCTCAGACGGATGGACAGTCGAAATGAGTAATTTAGGCAAATTATGAAACTCATTGAGTTCCTGTAAACAATGAAATGAAATGATAATAACAACCTATAATATGTGATAAGCCCTCGAGAATATACTGAGAACCTGTGTCATTGAATCCGAGGGGAGATGGGACATATACCTCCCACTAATAGAATTTGTATATAATAATAAGTGTCAAGTTAGCATACGAACGGCACCCTATGAAACACTATAAGGGAAAAGTGCAGAGCACCAGTACGTTGAACTGAGTTGGGTAAAGATATCTAGATATTGATATAGAGTCTTATAATTATTTTGATATTTTTATCAGAAAAGAATGATTTAGGTATTTGAAAATATATTTAGAATGATTTAGGTATTTGAAAATATATTTAGAAGTTGCAGTGATATTCCCTCTGGAAGCAAGAATAGATACTTCCCATTGATGGAGTTTGTGTATAGCAGAATACCTAGACAAAGGGTAATTTAATAGAGTTAGAATTGGTAAAAGAGACTGAAGGACCAGTAAGGATTCCAGTATGAGAAATCAGAAAACTAATGAATAATAGACTTTCATGAATAGAAATATTAAACGCAAAAGAAAACAATGATAGGAAAGTGAATAAAATTATGAGATAACGATGAGCTTAGTTGTTTGAGTCCGATGAATTTCGAGGAAGAAATTCCTTTTTAGACGGGAAGAGTTGTAACACCCTCATTTTCATAGTCCGTACGTCCTACTGTTCTGATGGCTAATGTCTGCCCCGGAGAGTCAGAATGTCTGGAACTATACTGCAATGATAGTGAGGAAGTATAAAATAATGAAATATGTGATGAGAAAAATTAAGAAAAGATAAAAGAGAGGAAATGAAACTAGGTTAAACGAGCCGGCATCGTAGCGATGGGTGACTGCACCGGGAAGTTACGGCGAGGACCGTTGACTAGCCCTGGACCGCGAGGAACCCCGAGAAATATTTTTGGGACCTAATTAAAGGTCTATTGAGGTATAATTGACATTAGAAATGTCAAAGAAAAATTAGTAAGTCAGTACAAATAAAAACGAAAATTTAAGAAAATCGGCAGGATAAGGATTAAATCAGTGTTACTGAAAATGTCTGAATTTAACTCGAAGAGGGGCATTTTGGTCATTTGACATCTAGAGTTGCCTTTCGACCTAAATATCTATTAAAAATAAGTAGTATTAAAATTTTGAAACCCCATGAAAAAGGAAATTAAATGTGTTATGAAAATTAGGGAAAATATGAGGGGAATAAATTGAATTATGAAACTTTAGATTATTAAAATGTTAATCTAAGTTAGTGGGGTTAGGTGGCACTACATAAGGTATATGAGGACACTAATCAGCCCATTTTTCATCATCTTCTCTACTCACCCTTCCCATGGCTGAATTAGAGCTTTAAACTTCCTCCATGGCCGCCCCATGTTCAAGCTCCATTTCCTTACCTTTAAGCCATTATTTCATCAAGCTTTCTCCATGAAAAATGATCCTTACACCATGGGCAACCTATAGGCAGCAAAAAGGAGAGAAAATTCCAAGTTTTAATCGATTCTTGGTCACAAGGCTTTCTGATCTCACACTCGCGATTGAATTTATCCGATCCCTTTAAATAATTGTTTCATGATTAATAACTGATCTTAAGTTTCGTGTCTGAGCTTATCCGATCAAGTGGGAGTTGATTCAATACTCATCCATACTTAATTTAATATTTTTCAAACTTACCAAGATTTAATCACAAATAAAAAAAAGAACTTTAAAATTCATCCCAAGAAATAAAAACACAAGTCATTCAGCAGGAGGATCTTCCCTAGCCTACGCTTCAGTTACATCTTCAACATTTACTCCCTCCTCTCTCTCTTGTTCATCCTCACTCTCAGCTTCAGCACCTAGAGTAAATTCCTTGAGCCAAGAGAAGTCCTCATCAGGATAATGTTTGACAAGCTCAGCAAGGAGATCACTATGAGCTTTCACATAAGCCCCAGTTTATTTCATTAGAGCCTCCTCATCCTTTGCTTGAATCTCTTCAAAGAACTTAACCCATACATCGTCAAGCTCCTTTTCTAGTCGACCTGCCTTCTCTTCGTAAGATTTTGTTTGTTCTTCCAACTCGACGATTCGGGCATTCATGGCAAAGAGTTGGTTCTGCATTGATGCCATGTCTTGAGACATCCTTGACATCTCCCTCTTCATAAGATAAACCTTCTCTCTGACTTTGTGCTTGGTCACCATTGCTTTCGAGCTTAGGCTCATCGAAATGCTGAGAGGATCATCAATATTTTTAGGACCCATTCTAATCCGATCCTTAGGGAAACAGATCCTAGCACTCACTACATTTTCCAGATCAAGATTCCCTTGCACTAAGTTGTTCTTCTCCAATGATTGGAATAGTATTCTAGTAGCTTGTGAAAAAGGTCGTTCAGACAAAGCTCTCTGCCTCGAGGATCCACCCTCTGAAGCTGAAGTGATCGGAGGTTGGGGAGGAGTTTTAGATCGGGCGGGAGGCTCTATTACTAGTATGCCCTAGAGCATATCATTTAGTATGTATCTTGTACATATTTTATTAATAAAAGGCAATTTCACTTTTCCGTTTACATAATGTATTTATGTGTAATAGAAAAGGTACATTGATATTTTGTTAGAAATTCTATTCTTAAGTTGTTAAGAATATGAGTGACAGTATTTCTAGCACAAAGTATCATAAATTGGTTCACAATCGAGGATACTTCACAATAAGGACATGACTTATCCAGAAAGATTGTAATCATGTTTGTTCCCAAGGTATTTATATGAGATATAAATAAGATGGAATGATGAGCCTCATGCCATATAATAAACATGATAGACACTTATACATGATAAGTAGGCCAAACCAGTGACGCATATGACAAACATATGGAGTTTACTCTAATCAATGCATTGTCATATATCATATAAGTGCATATAATCTTTAGACCTGAAATAACACAGTTATCTTGTATATAGGTGGTTTAAGTTTGATACTGCTTTCATACTTGTACTGTGTATGGGTATATAGGCATGTGTTGGCTCCTACTAGTTATATATGGAGGTAGGTGTTGATCAAGATGGAATCTGTTACCCTAAGTAAATAGGGATAAAGTCTTATGTTCATTTAATTGTTCTTGATGTTTCAAGTTCCTAGCCAGGATAGATAGATTTAGATAGAAAAGAGTTTCTGACAAGAAAATCTAATTAATCAAGAACTGAAATTAAAAGAGAACATAATATTCATAGCAAATGGGGTTTGACATAAATCATGACTCCAGCTCGAATTGAGATTTTACAACAGAGAGATTCTAGTGCATGGTAACATATGATTATAGGTTCATTTAAGGTATTCCTTATTACTGATTAGGCAGCCATGGCACACTATGCTAGGTGTCAACCATGGTCTATGAGATGCCTAAAATGATTTAGAGAAATCATTTATGGTAAGAAAGAGTCTGATGCTATTAAGAGTTAATATCATATCTCATTGCCAATAATTGATGAGCCTAGTAAGTGTAACACCCCTAAGTTCTGTAGTGCGTTCTACTGTTCTTATGACCAGTGTTGTCCGGACAGCTAGAATGCCTAGAACTACACTTCGATATGAGTGAGGAGACATAAAATAATGAAATACAAGAAAATAAAATACAAGAAAAACAAAGGAAAAATAATAGTAAAGAAATGCAACCAAGTTAAGCGAGCCGAGAACCCTAGCGATGGGTGACCGCACCGGGAAGTCACAGTGTGGACCGTTGACTAGCCCTGGACTGCGGGGAACCCTGGAAAACATTTTTAAGACTTATAGAGACATCAATTGAAGTATAAATACCATTAGAAATATCAAAGAAAAATTAATTAATTAGTACAAAGAAAAGTGAGAAATCGAAAAACGAACAAAATTCGGTGTTACCGAAAAATTGGGAATGCAACCCGAACAGGGGCATTGTGGTCATTTGACACCCCGAGTTGTCTTTTGACCTAAATGTCCATTAAAAATATATGATATCACACTTGGAAAATGTCATGAAAAATTAAATTAGTGGTACCTAATGTAAATAACAAAAATGAGAAACTTAATGTGGGAATATGGAAAGTTTAACATTATTTATTATTAACCTATGTTAGTGGAGCACTAAGTAAATTATTATATACCATATAATACCCTAAGTGGACAGAAATGTCTACTAACATTCTGCAATTCATCTTCTCCACTTGAAAAATTCATTTGGAAGAATAAAAGCTCTCAAACCTCTCCCATGGCCGCACCATGCATGGAGCTCAAGTTCTCCATGATCAAGCCTTGATTTCTTGCAAGAGTCTTCATGAAAAATGATCCTCACACCATGGGCAGTAGATAGGCAGCAAGAAATGAAAGTTTTTGTGGAGTTTTGAAGAATTTCCAAAGTGGTAAGTTTGAGTTTTTGATTATTGTTTTATTAAAGTTTATAAGGATGTTATGGGTGTTTGATTTATGGAGAAATTTTTGAGGTTTGATGTTGAATGGGGATGTGTACTTTTGGCAGCCATGGAAACACTTTGAGGATAGCTTATTCTTGCTTCTAAATGGTAGATTAAAGTATTGATTAAATGTATATGTGTGTAGGAAATTATTTGGGTGATGTATACTTAGTATATGTGGATGTGTATTTTAAATTTGAAGCTTGGGAATTAATGGAATGTAAATGCATGAATAGGCAGCTTGGTTTGGTGAACCATAAGGATGTTATTTCATGGGTTGGTTTATGAAATTACATGGTTGAATTATGGTGCTTGCTATGGCAGATTGTATATGTATACAAGGGTTTGAGTTTAGGCATGTAAATGAGCTTGTTATGTAGTTAAATTGTATATAACTTGGACTTGGTAAATTCTGCACTTTATAGTGTATGTTGAATGTGATTGTAAGCTGACAAAATGATCAACAATATGTGGTAAAATATGTTTAAGTTATGGTACAAACCAGACTGGGTAAGAATGTGTGAATTGGTAAATGCTAAAAGTGAACTTTGATGAGTAATAAAGAAAGTGCAATAGGGCAGTATGCATTTAGGCCTAGAACTTTGAGTGTGTGGCTCCAATTGGTATGAGACCAATTGGAGGTGAAACTAGGCACAAAATGTGCCAACTTTCATGAAGGAAGCTTGCCAAAATTCTGCTTGCAAGGTAGCTTGAAAAATGACCAAATCCAGATTAAGTGCAATTGAGGCCTGAAAATTTACCATTTGGGCAGCAGTTAGTTTTTAGCCCATAACTCACTCAAAACAGGTCCAATTGACCTGAAACTTTGACCATGAATAGTTAAGACTCATATCTACAAGTCTTATGAAGACACCAAAGCCCAGAAATGATCATAAGCAAGTCAAACAGCTTGCACAAGTTCGGGTCCAAAAACTGGCCGAACCTAAAATGACCTAAAGTGACCAATTTTGATGCAATTTGACCAGCAATAGTAAAATGACCATAACTTGGTCTACATAACTCAGAATGACGGTCGTCCGGCTAGGTCAAACTAGTATCCCGGAATCCAGCAAATTGCAAGAAAATGCAAGATACATGGAAATGAATTTGGTAACATGTACCAACCCTAAAAGACTATCGAATGTGACATATTGGTAACCTTAAAACCTAATTCACCTAGAATGCATCGAGGGTCGACATATTAGGTTGACTGCAAATATTAGAATTCAGTGAATTAATTATCAAGCATTATCGTTAGAGACAGTTTAAATGAGTACTGAAACACTTCAAATTGTGTTTCTCAGTTAGCAAAGACTCAGAGAAAGGGAAGGAAACACTGAGTCAAGACTAGGAGACAGATATCAGGGGTTTGTGCACAACAACTATTTCTTCTGAATTTTTCAATTGAAATGAATTATGATTATTATACATTATTATTTTAAATTGTGTTTGTGCACAACAGTTATTTCTTTTGAATTTTTCAATTGAAATAAATTATGACTATTTATATATTATTTTTTTCAATTATGAAAATATGTTTGAATGGATACTTATTGCTTGAAAAGCATTGTAAATGGTTTGAAACTGTGGAAAAATTGATTTAGTGTGATTTGTGAAAATTTGAAGTTAATTATGAATTGTGTTGCCATTTTATGAATGAATTTATGACTTTAGGAATTTATTGGATTCTCACGAATCATTTGAATAAAATGTTTGGAATTGATTTTGTGTTCACACTTAGCATGACAGTATCGTATTATTCCTTCTCCATTTATGGGGTTGTGATCATTTATTTTCCTTCTCCATTTATGGAGTCGTGATCGTTTATTTTTCTCCCTCTCTGGTTTACCAGTTGAGGTTATCGGATGAGTACTCATTATATAGCTAGCTCCCTTCCTCATTGATTTCAATTAGTGGGGTTGTGATTGCTTTGTCGTGGTGTATAACGCGGCATTGATCAGAAATTTTGTGTCATGGCTTAAGTTGTGTATGAATTGGCAACACTGTGTTCGTAAATTATTTGACTAAATTGTGTTAGTATGAGCTTCGATAATTTGTGAAATGGAGTTTAAATTCTTATTGACATTCACTGTCTTTTGAATTTAACTACGTTTTGATTACTGAGATTTATTGTGATATTGTGTTAAATTCCTTATGACGATCATTGTCTTGAATTTAACTATAGTTTTACGTATCCATCATTTATATGATTTATGAACTGTGATTTAAAGTTGTATTTGGTTAATGTTGTGCACCACTGAGACATCGTCTCAGCGATAGCTTTTCATTGCTATCGCAGGTAGACAGACGGACAGGGTAGCAGACTAGGCTGCTAGTACATCCAGCGAGAGATTATCGGGTATAATGAGTAGACCACATTTTGCATTTTGTACTGTAATGTATGACCATTGTATGTACATAGTGTTCTTGGTTTTGAGCAGTTGTAAATTCAAATTGTACATTGAAGTTGTAAAATAATTAAGAGTTATTTTGCTTGTAAAAATTATATTATATTTCTTGTATCTCAGTCTTTGAAAAATCACTGTGGATTTGAGTTGAGAAATATGTTGTGTTGAGAAATATGTTGGAGTTGAGATTTGGAAATATATTGAAGTGCTTTTTACAGGTTTTCTAAAGAACTATTTTATCCAAAATACAGATGGCACTCAGCCAAAATTTTTACAGAAATTCCAAATAATTCAAATGTGTTAGTTCTATCACTTCAGTTCAAAAAGGTTTTTAACACCTGTAAATAGTGCTCACCACTGTAAAAGAAGTAAGAAAAGTTTTTAAAATCCCTTGTAGTGTATTTAATGGGTTATCAGTAGACGGAGTTGGTAATTCATTAGGTATACTATGGGATCATGTTATGCCTTACAGAGGGGTAGGGTGTGACAGCAAGTCACACACATACACAAGATAATCACCAAGTAAAATGTGATTTAATTGATTAATTAAAGAGTTTAATTAATTAATTAAATAGGTTTGATTTGTAATAAGATTGCAAAGTTCCTAGCATAACTTGAAACCAAATCTAGGTTATTGGATGTATAGTATAAGTTAAATTTATATTTAAAGTGTTTTAAATATGAATTTAATTATGAGAAATTAATTAGTGGAGATTAATTAATTAATTTATATTTGATATAAATTGATTAGGAGAGGAGAAATAATGATTTTGGGTTGAGAACTCAAAATTACAACATAAGGGTAATTTGGTCATTTCACATGGTGACATGTGGCACCATGAGATGGTGACACAAGGCACTATATTAGCTTGCCATTTGTCTTCCTATCATGTAAGATAATCAAAGTCAAGATTAAGTCTAGCTTAAAACTTATGCCAAATTAAAGTTAAGATATAATGCTAAAACTTTCATGAAGACAAGTTGCTCTAATTCTATGTGTAAATACCTTGAATAATTACTAGAAATTGAGTCACAAAACTTGAAACCTAGGAGCAGGGCCCCATGAACAGTCTAGAGTAAAATGGGTATAACCCACCTAGGAAACTCCAAATGAGGTGATTCTTGATTTTTTGAAAAGCTAAGACATAAAGGAACAAAATTCCAGAAGAACAAAATGACAAATTCTGATTGTAACTAGTTCAAATCTGGACTCCAAAAACTGTTTAGAACTTGTCCTATGATTAGTGAAGTAGTGCATCTGAACATACCCTGTTTATTTGGACATAACTCACTGTATAAAATTCCAAATGAGGTGAATCTTACCTTTTTGGAAAGCTAAGACATAGAGGAATAACTTTTATGCAGACCAATGTGACAAATTATGACTAAAACTTGACTGAAATTAAGTTCCAAAACTTGTCCAGAATATACCCTGTATTCTAGAAGTAAAAGGCAAATATGACCAAATCCTACTTATTTCGTCATAACTTGTGATCTATAAATCAGAATCAAGTGATTCAAAAACCAAATGAAAGTTAAGACATAAATCTAAAAATCTTATGAAGAAAGCATAAGTTAATTCTTGCATTTACTTGGTCCAACTTCTGATTAAAAACTATGTACACATTCAGGAATTTATAAAATTATGCCATGTTATTCATTAATGCAAAATGCATGTGTATTTAGCATGCTTGAATGCAAAGACTGTACAGATATGGAAATGACAAAAGGATGCTGGCAAATATATCTTGACAATTATATGAACAAGGAATGTTGAATAAATGTTGATTATGAAAGTTGAGACAAGTAAGCCTAGACAATGAGTATAGGATTGGATAAGTGGGCATGCTACTAGTCAGAGCCACTGAGTGGTTAGTATCGAGAATAAAAATCAGTATTATATCGATCAGAGCCACCGAGTGGTCAGTACCAAGAATGAAAGATAGTCTTATACCAGTTAAAGCCACCGAGTGGTCAGTACCAAGAATGAAAACCTGTGTTAAATCGACTAGAACCACTGAGTGGTCAGTGTTACGAGTCTCATTATTTAGTCTATATACCATCTGTCATAGGTTACTACGAGTACAGAAATAAAGCTCCCACTTGAGATCATAAAGGATGGTTGAGTTAAATAAGTGCATTTAACTTCATAAAATGGTATGATTAATATGTATGGACTATTGGCCTATAATTATGTCATGATGTTATATGTTTGCTTTTAAATTTTTAAATACCCTTGTATGAATAGAATGAGTATATTATAATGTGCATAAGGAAAATTATTTTGTTTTAAATTAAGAGTGCACTACCAAGATATTTAGCTTAGCGTGAAAATTTATTTCCTCACGTAGGTAAAGTAGATAAAGTGTAGATAGGGACTGACAGGAGATAGATTAGATCTGTAGAAAAGTCCAGAGTCACCTTATCTTAGACTTTTGGGTAGATGCATCTTCATTATCCTCATTATACATTTTTACTTACATGAGTGTGTACCTTATGTTGTAATAAATATTATGTAAACTTTATTTTGGAGATTGTAATCATAAGGATATAAGTCTAATTTAGCCCTGTGAGATGGGTAATAAAGTTGTAAATTAAAGATATTTCTTATGTATATGCAACTTGAATAAAGAATGGTTATTGATGAAATTTGATAATTGTATGTGATGGGAATGATATAGAAACTGAGAATTTAACAGGTTATGAACACTATTTTAACAGGTAAACAGTTAAAATTTAGGGAAAACTATTGTAGTTTCTTCATTTAACATTGAAGATATATTTTTGTAATTTACATTTTCAAGTAAATGAAGGATAATAATGAATAGATATAGATAGGTACTCCATGCACCAAATGTAACATCTCCTTACTCGGTTTCACTATTGATTGGGTAAAGGGGGTGTTATAATTTATGCCTCATTATTTATTATTGGTTGAGATACTTAATCATATATGATGCTTGTGATATTTTTCCCAATTTGCTTGCCAAGCCATGCTAATATTTTCATCTTGTTGAATAGATTATCATGAGATCCTCTTAGATGACTTATCTTAAAAGAGTTCAAGCTAAGTGCCACACGGTCCCAAGGGTGTTCTTACATTAGGCCCGTGACAGTTGGTATCAGAGCAACCGCCAATTTGTGAATGGTAAAAAGCATGAAGGAATCTACTGTGCATATATTAACACCTTAGAGAAAAGGGGTCGAAGTGATTTCATGTGAGTTAATGAATGTCCCACTGATTGTCACACAAAGCGCTCTAAAAAGAAGTAGGCAGGGTGATTGAGTTCCACATTGCTTGAGAAAATGGAGGTCTTATGCCATATAAGTAGGAGTGCTGCACACTCCTCTAGTTGCATCTTTTGGAAAGAGGGTAATGACCCTATGTAGGGGTGCTGCACACTCCATCAGTTGCATCTTTTAGAGAGAGGGTAATGACCCATTGACACTTTTGAGGTGCTAACAATAGAGCTTGAGTCAGTTTGCCTCACCTTTTGAGCACTGAGAAAAGCACATTGAGGCATTGGAAGAGAAAATTGAGTATCTTTTGGCTATGGTAGCCTAGCTATATAGGGTAAGGGTGAGCCAATAGAGCTTGAGGCCACCCAAAATCTCATGCTTACATGAAATATCTTTTTACTGTGGCAGCCATGCTTTCTAAGGGTGAAGATGAGCCAATTGAGCTTGAGGCCATCCAAGATCCTTTTTTTTTTTTTTTTTTTTTACAGGAGAGATTAATTAGTTGACCTTGAGAACAGGATGCTAGAGTTTGAGGCAGTGGCCTATCGAATAAAAAGGTATTATGGAAAACTTAAAATCTATTACCACTTCTCACAATTCTCTTGTAGGGACTGTGGTCGATATTAGTGATGATGTCGAGGAGACTGTGAACACAATTCAAGGTGAACTTGCTCATGAGAGTTGCTAGTAATTTCAATGTGAGGGCCTATGAAGTATGTAAGGCTAAAATTTTATAACCAAAGGCTTTTGACGGTACTCGCAATGCGAGAGAGGTAAAATAACTTCTTCTATGATATGAAATTATATTCTAATGCTACTCGAAATAATTTTCGTGAAGACAGGTTAAAAAGATAGTGCCAATGTATTTGGCTAACCAATGCCAAACTGTGGTGGCGTGCTAAAGTGGAAGAAATAATAATAGAACTATAAGCACCATTTTTACCTTGAGCAGGTAGCTCATAACACGAGTGTAAGTTAAATGAAATACAACAAATAGATTCAATTTAGAGTATGTGAGGACCTTTTCAACACTCATGCTAAGATAGCAAGGCTATGGTAGAAATAGATAGCTATTTAATTATCTAATAGACTTGAAATTTTGGGCAAAGTATGAGTTGATGAGACAAAAAGTGAAGGCGCTCAATAAGAGCTTGGTCATAGCAAAAAGTCTAAAAAATCGCCCTATCAAATGGAGCAAGGCTTTGAGTAGGGGAGAAAACCAAAGTAACCCCATTCCTAGAGGGAAAAGCATAGACAAGCTAACAAACCTAGGAAGAGAACAATTTTATACAAGACTATAGGATAATTGGTACTAGAGATCAAACAACTTAATAGTGGTTGAGCTTAGAATATCGAAGTGTTTTTCTCCATGATAGATGACATTAAGTCTCTTAATGTTCGCACAAAAATGTTTAAATGTCTTATGGGCCATCTAAGAAGAAGAAAAGGGCCCTAAAAGAGAAGAATATAGAAAGGAAGATAGTGCTTCATCAGTGACAGATGCCCTATGCTTCTTTGTAGTCCTGGAGAAGCAAAAGCCAAAACCAACTACTGAAAAGGGATTGATACATGTTGATCGGCGTATCATGGAAAAAGCAGCAAGAGCTCTAGGGGACGTAGGAGCCATTGATAACTTCATGGCAAAAGTGATGGCATCCCATTCCAAGTTAGATATACAGAAAGATATGGAAAAAAAAAAGATGTTAACTCTAAGAGCATGGAATGTCGTGGGAGCAAGCCATCTCGTATTTACCAAAAAGGCCTAGGAAAGATTGTTTTCTCTCAATAAGGGACTAACCATATGTAGTGCTTAGAAGTTTTATTCCCATCTGTGAAAAGAAATTGATATTGGCTCTCCAATTCAAGGAAGAGTGCTAAGAAAACTTAAGGAAATTGATGAGCTGTGGGGAATAAACCTAAAACCACATGGGTGACACGGTATAGTATCTTTGAATTTCTTGTACCTTTTGAACTAACAAATGCTTTGGCTATCTTTTGCACTTTAATGAATCAGATATTTCATAATTATCTCGATAAGTTTGTGATGTCTATCATAATGAGATTGTGTGTGCATTTCTATTTTGGAAAAGCACAAGGAATGCCTTTGCTCTGTTTCTTTAGAAGTTGAGGGAGAACAAACTCTTTCTGAAGAAAGAAGAATTTGTTGTTGCCAAAAGAGTATCATTGGTGCTCGAGACGATTGATTTATAAGATCATTATGGTCAGAGTTATTTCACCTCTTAAGCTCTAGATTAGATGTCTCAACTAGTTTCATCCACAAACAGACGACAAAACAAAGAGATTTATCATCTGCTAGAGGACTACTCGCAACATTATCAATGCCAATCAGAAGAATTGGGTTTTGTTACTTGAAATTGCACAATTTTATACTTATTTCCAATTTTGTTTTAATTTTAAAAGATCTCTACTGCTAACAAGAGTCCTTTTGAGATTGTTACAGGTCTTGAGATTGTTATAGGTTAGCGGCCTTTGGCGCTCATACTCTAGATGATCCTTAAATAGGTTGAAATCCCATAGCGTTCCACTTCATAAAGGAAGGGGAACAGAATGCAGATATTGCAAGAGTCCAGCTAGAGGAAAAGCATCTAGACACATAAGGAAATGGGCAAATGAGAATTAAAGGACACAAGAATTTGCAGTTGGAAATCAAGTCATGGGGAAATTGCTATCAGATCAACTTTGACTCCTTCACAACTAAGGTAAGAGACTAGTTTGTAAGTATAAAAAACCAGTATCATTTGTTGCTGAAGAAGGCCAAACTATTTATGAAGTGGAATCACCATAGTGAGCAAAGACTTACCTAGTTTTTGTGTAACCAAACCGAAGCCATAGCATTCAGATGAGAAAATAATAGCCACAACTGATCTTTCACACTAACAATAAATAAAGGAGTCAAGGAGATCCTAGTAAAGTGAGTTGTTAGAAATAAACAAGCATGCATTGTTAGCTTATCAAGTGGAAAAGTTTGAGCAAATAGAGTGTAGTTGGGAGAAGGAAGTAAGCCATTAACCACATGAGTGGAGTAGATATGCACTGTACTCTTTTTTTCATCACCAAGGTTGTTTTCCCACTGGGTTTCTCTAGTAAAGGTTTTTAATGAGGTAGTATTTCATCATGTATTTTACAATAACCACATGCACAATGCATGAGAGAGTTGGCACAAGCTCAGTCAATGAGGACGTCGACCATTTGAGTGGGGAAGAACGTCAAGGGGTAGGAAGTTTGGGAAGTAAAAGGTAATTTTTAGAGACTAAAAGGGATATTTTGTATTTAATTCTATTTATGTAATTTTAGGGGTGTGATAACTCAAACATAGTGATGTTTCCTTTTGTCACACCCCACTATGTCCCTAATGCTCTTTAGGAGGGAGTGACTAGTTGACTACAGTGGAGTAACTGGTATAGCTAGCCACTAGCATGGTGAGTTTCTGTGTCACTACTCTTTATAGGTTTCCCCCCTGCCTATAAGTGATGTAAGGACAACCAATCTGATTGTATCAATTGTGATTTATGAATGAAAGAAGTAGCTCATTATTGATATATTTATGCCTCACTATTCATTATTGATTGAGATACTAAATCATATACGATGCTTATGATATTTTTCCCAATTGGCTAGCCAAGACATGATATTATACTTATCTTGTTGAATAGATTATCATGAGATCCTCTTAGCTGACTTATCTTGAAAGAATTTAAGCCAAGTGCCACATAGTCCTAAAGTTGTTCTTACACTGGGTCCACAGTTCCCATTACAAATCTAAAAGGCTCTACATCTATGATGACCTAATCACTCGTGATTCTTATAGTGGAACTTGTACCCTTATTAGGTGCTTAAGCCACCAACTCTCCATCACTCTACAATCCCATATAGAACACCATTCCACCTATCGCTAACAATAGTAGTAACCTTCCGTCTCTCCTGAGAAAACATTGCCATACACTATAACACAATTAACTTCAAGAGAGGCATTATCCTCATTAATCCCTAGGCAAAGCATCCACCATAATGCCAAAACTATCACAGATCCTACATGGAGACCAAAAGGTCCTACATAGCAAGTGCCAAAAGTACATTACACCTATACTAAACCTCTAATCTAGTGGCAGCTCTTGCTAAAACTCTATGCTCAAGTTAGGATAACAGAGCCACTGACTCTAGTTATCACCTAACTAAATCCCCTAATACTCTATCTTAAAAGCTTTAAACCCTAACTAGCAATTTTCAACTCCTCTATAAAAATAGAACCCTATTCTAGCACAACTGTACTAAAGCATCTTCATGAAACACCATGGGATGCACGTAACTTAATATAGTAATGTCAGTTTAGTACTGTAATTTGTAGCTTACAGCATAAATAATGAGAGCATTGAATAGGTTACTGCGGCACATCCTAATAAACTGTGTTTTTTTAACCCCTTTTCTCTCTCTAAACCACTGATACTATAAGCTTACCCTAATGAGAAATCCATTAGAAATCTACCAATAATGGTACTCTTGCCTTTACTAGGGTGGCTATACTGCCATAACTTACCTCGATGCACTTATGCCTTACATTAACTAGGCATACCACATGACCCTACACTGGCTGATCACATCATACCTTAGGTACATACTCCTAGGACAAACCTTAACACATCTGCTAGCTCAAATTTATATCAATTTATACCCATAAGACCAAGACACATAACAAACACCAAAACATACTACCTGAGGAATAACGCTAATACTAGAAGCAAGGCATTATAAAACAAACGAAATAGGACCACATTTCCTATGAATCTAGAGCCTAAGCTTTGATACCAACTTTGTCATAACCTAACTCTGTGGGTAAGACCAGTACTAGGACTTGGGTTAACTTAAAGCCCCCGAAACTCATAGTAAGCCTTACTAATCACTAAACCCATGAATAAACCAAAACTTAAGGGCCAACATATAAGATAAAATATTATGAACTTATCACACCTTACCCCTCTGTAAGGTATAACATGATCCCATAGTATACTTAATAAATTACTGAACTTTACCTACCGATAATCTATTAAATATACTACAAGGGATTTTAAACGAATGAAATACATTTTTAATTAAAGAATAAATTAAGTATTTGATAAAAGTCAAGAAAATTTCTGCAAAAAATCTGCGAGGTGACAGCTGTAATTTCAATAAAACAGCTCTTCTTTTCACCTGTTAAAACAAAATTTTACAATCTATATAATCCATAAATTTAAAATCAACTCACAATCAAGAAGTTTTTCTCTTTCATTCAACATCAAGAAATATGGTTTCTTCATTTACAATCCAAAATAAATGTTTTATCTCAATTTTTCAAAAGCACAAGGTTACAAAATATTATTACAAGCTTATGTACAAATTTACAATTGCTCAAACCATAAAAATATTATTACATCACATTTTGTACAAACTACTCAAAGTATATCCTACATACATATAGATACAAAATTTATTAAAAGGAATTTACAAAAGGGTATACCTATAATATACCCGAAGACTATCCAAATTCAATTCCAAATCATTGCTCACTCTGCAGTCTTCTCTTTTCTCTTACCTATGACAGCATACACAACCTATCGCTGAGTGGTGAACTCAGTGGTGCATAACTAATAATTTAAAAATCAAAGCAAAATATAATTTATCAAATCATAACAAAAGTTTGCAATGTTTACATTTCCAAAAAATCATAATAACATTTATTTTTCAATCTCATATTTATCAAGTATTCACAATATTAAATATGTTGCCAACAACTCACACAGTTAGGTCCATGACACAAAATTTTCAATCAATGCCGTGTTGTACGCCAGGACAAAGCCAATACATCCCAATAACCAAAGGCTAAAGGGGAATACAAAGGCTAACTAGTAAATATGAGCACTCATCCAATATGTCCTCAACTGGTAAACCAGAGAAGGAAACTCAACCCCACAAGTGGAGGAGATCACTCCAATACGTCTTACTAAGCAAGCTAATGAGGAACACAAATCACATTACCATGCTAATTGTGGTTTCAAAATAATTTCAAATAATTTCCATTTAAAGAGTCACACTGCAAATCAAATAAACACATTTCATTCAACAAATTCCCCTTATAAGGTTAGCAACACACAATTTCCCAAAACACTTATAAAGACATTCAAAATCTACTCACCCCTTTGCTACAATAAAATTCATAGCCAACATCCGCCTTTCCATTATCATAAATCCATTTCACAAAATTGAAGTTCTCAAATGCAAAGGAAAATCATAACTCATTCAAATCAATTTCAAATTTTAAAACATAGAAAAAGGCTAGTTGTGCACAAACCTTTAATGAATCTCTTTCTTTATGTCTTAAGCCTTCCCTTGCTTAGAAGTCCATTTCACAAAATTAAAGTTCTCAAATGCAAAGGAAAATCATAACTCATTCAAATCAATTTCAAATTTTAAAACATAGAAAAAGGCTAGTTGTGCACAAACCTTTAATGTATCTCTTACTTTATGTCTTAAGCCTTCCCTTGCTTAGAAGTTTCTTTGTCCACTAAAATCACAAAATTACCAAGCTTTAATACTCATTCTAAGTTCCATTCCTAGTTAATTAAACAAAATTCTAATGAATTTCCAAGTTCTAGTTGATTTTGGACTCAGGGCAGATTTAAAATCTGAGTTTTGAGCCCAAATTCAACTTAATTCTAATCATAATTTGATGAAGTGTTTCTCATGAAAATTGTTCCTCTATGTCTTAGTTTTATTTTCCTTTTTTAATCACATAATTTAGAGTTTTGGATCTCAAGTTATGGCCAAAATATTAGATACTATTACGGGTGCCATATCCTGAAATTCCAAGTTTTCCAAATTTGTGTCTTAACCTTGTATTCTATATCCGGACATCTTAAGTTCATAATTTGGCCCTAGTCCCTAAAACAATATTTTAGGTATTTGTCTTAGGTTTCCAAATCATTTTGAATCACTTCAATTGGAGTTTTGTAGAGGAAGTTATGACCTGATAACTATTCGGAGGTCATAGGATAATTTAGCTAAGGTGCAGGAATTCTAGATTTAGCATTCCTAACTTACCCTAATAATTCCCCTACTTTGCCCCAAAAACTGAGTTCTGGTCAAAATATGAAGTTTTTAGTTCTATGTCTTATGAGAATTTTGACTTTAGAATTACTACATTTGCAATTTTGTAACCCAATTTATGGCAATTTCGCCAAAATTGGTCGGATACCTACTCCTTCATATTTTCTTGGTTCAGTTTAGCACTAAGGCTGATTTGCTATACTAATTTTGTCTAGCAATTTGATCAAGTTAGGATCATAATTTAGCTTTATGGTTATCATAAGAATTGTTCTTCTATGTCTCAGGTTTCCATTGGTTCAAGAATCACCTAAATTAGAGTTTTTTAGAGTGAGTTATGCTTAATTTACTAAGTATTGTTCATTTGGTCATTTTCTCTAGGTCCAGAATTGGTAACCCAGATTCAAGCGTAATTTGAGGTATCCTATGGTCATTTTCTGGGCAGGCTCTCTCATGAAAATTCTAGCATTATGTCTTAAATTTCATCTCCAATTGGTTTAACACCAATTGGAGTTTAGTAACTCAACTTATGAGTATCTAAGTGTACTGGACTCAAGTGTCCAGAATTCCAACATATTAACACACTATCATTCCGTTAGTTCCTTTCATCAATTCAACACCAAATCACATTAATTGCACCTCAAATGACCTTAATTTGGTATCAGAAACCCTAATTGCACTTCATATCATCAAAACCCCAATTTCTCTGAAACCCTAATTTTTCATCTTCCAATTCATGTAAATTCCATGCAATTTCAACTCACAAATCTTACATACAAAATCATTTAAGCTAGAATTCATGATCAATTTTATCAAAACACATCAAAACCCTAATGTCCCCAAGCTAGCTGAAATCCATCCTTCCCCATACATGCATGATTTTCATGCTTTCTCATGTAATTTTCCCCATTTTCAAACTTAATTCATTGCATATGTAACTAATTAAACATGAAAAGAAGCTTACCTCAATAGTGATTTTCCAAACTTAAATTTTCTTCCAATTTTCTTATTTTTTTTCTTCCCAATCTTCACTTTGAGGTTTGATTAGAGGTTTTCTACTAATTTAATGGGGCATTTATAGAAGGAGAGTAGAGATTCAAAGCTTGGAAGTGCATGAAAATGGAGGAGAGAGAGAGAGCATGGGTGGCCGGCCATGGGAGATAAGGAAGAAGAATTGGATTTGTTCTATTTTTAATTCCCCATTTTGTCTCCTTTTTATAATTATCTAACATATATATTAATTAATTTTTTTATTGTGTCATGATGAGGTCATTGTGATGTCATAATTGCAAAATTTTTAATTTCCTAATCCCTTTATTTTTTCTTTTTTTCTTTTTCGTATGCTTCTTCCTATTTTTAATTCTTTTCCAATGTTTTAATCTTACTCAAATTAATGGACATTTAGGTCAAAAGTCAACTCTTAAAGTAAATTGACTAAAGTGCCCCTCATCGGGTTATAGTCCATCTTTTTCCATAATACCCGAGGAGTCTTTAGGTTTTAATTCACTTAATTGTATCTCTTTCCTTTTTATTTCTTTGATTTCCAAATTCCCAATAATTTGTAAATAATTCCATCATTAAGGTGTGGACAAACTAGAGGGACAACATCTGGTGTCCTAAAGACGAATCTCAAAGGCGCAGACACGCTGCAGTGCATCAAGAGGTTAGTGTAATCGTTCTTGATTTAATCTAGGGTTCTAAAATTAATCTAATTAATTTTAAAATCTTAAATGGCAAATACAGATCCAAAAACATATTAAAAGAGTTTTAATATGTTGTTTATCATTGAAATCAAATAGATAAAAATAAATCTTGCATGATGCATGTGACCCTAGGTGAAAATTTTTGAATTCAATGGTATAAACTTGTGTTTTTCACGCTTCCGTTCCTGCAATTGGTATCAGAGTCACTATATTTGCCATTTAGATTGTTTATTATATGATTTAATTGTGTAATTTGATCATGAGATGATTGATTCATTGCTGGTTGCAAAGCAAGGTGGCGGCATACTTGAAAAAAAACACCATCAATGGTGCGCATGGTTTGGCTTCCATGGGTGGTTCAAGGTTTGGCTTTTAATTCTGCAATTGTTGTATGATCTAAGGCCTATTTTTTGACTAATTAAAGTGTTTAATTAGTAGTTTTAATCACACAATTAAATTATAATTCAAATCAGAATTTTAAAAATTGTTTGAATGTGATTCAAATCTGAATTTTAAAAGTTGTTTGAATGTGATTCAAATCTGAATTTTTAAAGTTGTTTGAATCATATTTAAATCTGATTTTTTAAAATTGATTGAATAAAATTCAGATCTGATTTTTTAAAAAATGTTTGAATGTGATTCAAATCTGATTTTTTAAAAAATGTTTGAATGAGATTCAAATCTGAATTTTTGAAGTTGTTTAAATGTGATTCAAATCTAAATTTTTAAATTTGTTTGAATGAGATTCAAATCTGAATTTTTAAATTTATTTGAATCATATTCAAATCTGGATTTTTAAGTTGAATATGACATATTCAATTTAATTTAAGTATGTATCTTTTATTTAATTGTTAAATAGTGATATGCATGATGGATGATCATGGACTATAAAAGACCAATGTGATTGGATTTATTTCTTTTATGTTTCTTTGGGATTGTAAATTAATTAATTTATTTTAATTTATTTTGGGCATGTATTATTAAGTTTGTAATAATTTTTGGGTTGTAATTTCATTTATTTAAGTTCTTGTAAATTCGCCTTGGTATGCCAAGGATTACTATGTAATATTGGATTGCAAGAAGTTCAAGGAGGTCAAGAGCATTGGTGGGACCAGTGGGAGGAATTCAAGATCAAGTGTTGATTATGTACTCCTTCAGCAACTCTTGTAAAATGAATGAATGAAATGCACCTAGGAATGCCCTGATTCAATTCTTGGTGGCTCAGAATTGAATCCCTTAGAAAGTCCATGATCATACCATATTTACTGCTTATCCATGAATGCATGAGATGTATGGGAATGTATGCAATTATATGATATATGCATGCTAAATGGATAATGTGCAAAGTGAGACCTTAATAGTAATTGGAATGACCATAAAATCTTCCAAACAAATGATTAAGTTGGAAATGCTATAATTAAAGTAATTATAACATAAGCCCTCCATTGGGGCAATTATTTTAAGAAATTTTAAATAGTTGCATGAGATGCAATTAATTTAAGAGATTTTCTTAAGAATAATTGTTAAGCATGAGATGTTGTAAATATGTAAATGGTTTGGTGGCCAATATTGGATGTACCTGAGGACATTAAAATTATTTACATAATTACTGGCTCAATGGGATCAACTTAACTAATGCAAGATAAGTCAATAATGGATGTACCTGAGATTTTCAGCATTAGGGGCTAGGTAAAGGATTGAACCTCACATGAGATGTGATGGGTAAGGAGTTGCTCACTTATAGTTTATTGTAATTCCAATAATGGATGTACCTGAGGATGATCAATAGAATTATAAGAATTCAATCACCCACTAGAAATCCATCCAACTAGGATTTCCGTTTCCTACTTTGGAAGTGTAGGATTTGCTAAGTTAGTGGGAGGACCAATTTGATTAAAAGACCATAATCATTTTGGTTAATTACATGATACATTTACTAATTAATCTGGTTATTTTCTGCAGTTAATTTTCTGATAAAAATGAGCACAAAACAACCACCACCATCCAATATCCTTGCAAGCATACTTGATCACAATAGGTTGACAGGACCTAATCTGTCTGATTGGCTAAGAAATTTAAAACTTGTCCTGAACCTTGAACATATAGGATATGTTCTAGATTCAAATGTTCCTGGTCCCTTACCTCCAGAGGCCACACAAGAGGAACATGATACTTTGGACAAGTGGAAGGAGCATGATATGAGAGCTAAGTGTTACATGCTTGCTTCCATGAGTAATGAGTTACAGAAGCAACATGAGAACATGCAGAGTGCGAGTGAGATCCTCCTTCACCTACAAGAGTTGTATGGTGAGCAAACACAGGAATGCTAGGTATGAGATATCTAGACAGCTATTCCGTATGAGGATGTCTGAGGGACAGAATGTTGGGGATCATGTCCACAAGATGATTCGGTTGATTGAGCAGTTGGAACATCTTGACTTCAACATGGATTTCCAACTACAGACGAATTTGATCCTTCAGTCCCTTCCTGAGTTTTTTGGGAATTTTGTGACAAATTTCCATATGACTAAACAGGAATGCACCTTAGCTGGTTTACTCAACATGCTGGTTATTGCCCAAAAGAATATGCCGGGCAATAAAGGATAAGAGGTAGCTTTGGTTGCGTCTTCTTCTGCTGGAAAGTCCAACAAGAAAAAGAAACCTCAGATTCCTGGTCCTTCAAAGAAAATAGCTAAACAGAAAAGGAAGACCAAAGCTGACAAAGGCAAAGGAAAGTGTTTCCACTGCCAACAGGAAAGTGTTTCCATTGCCAGTAAGAAAGTGTTTCCACTGGCCAGAGTATAGCAATCTAAAAGAATGCAATGCCATGGTGAAAACCAACTCAAGTTCAAAATATATTTGGCACTTAAGGTTATGTCATGTTGCAGAAGATAGGATTGCAAAATTGGAGAAAATGGGGATTCTGTCCTCATTGGGCTCTGAGCCTACTCCAACTTGTGAATCTTGCCTTCAGGGTAAAATGACTAGATCACCCTTTGTTGGACAAGGGCTAAGAGCTGAAATTATTTTGGAGCTAATACATAGTGATGTATGTGATCCATTTAAGGAAATGGCTAGAGGCGGTTTTCATTATTTTATTACCTTTACTGATGATAAATCAAGGTTTAGGTATTTGTATTTGATGAAATACAAACATGAATCCTTTGAAAAATTCAAAGAATTTAAATCTGAAGTAGAAAATCAAACAGGAAAGAATATTAAAGCTCTTCGATCAGATCGTGGAGGTGAATATTTGAGTACTGAATTTGATGAATACTTGAGAGAGCATGGCATTGTTTCTCACCGACTCTCCAGAACGCCATACGGTGAATGGTGTATCTGAAAGGAGAAATCGTACCCTATTGGATATGGTACATAGTATGATGAGCTATACTGATATGCCAATCTCCTTTTGGGGATTTGCATTAGAATTAGCTTTGTATATTCTGAATAGGATTCCATCAAAATCAGTTTCTTCCACACCTTATGAGATATGGCATGGAAGAAAACCAAGTCTTAAGCATGTTAAGATTTGGGGTTGTCTAGCTTATATAAAAAAGCTGAACACTGATAAATTGGAGACCAGATCAGAAAAAGGTCGATTTGTTGGATATCCAAAAGATAGTTTTGGATATTATTTTTATTTGCCTACTTCACAAAAGGTTGTGATAAGTAGAGATGCCACATTTCTTGAACAACAGTTTGTTCAAGAAGGAGGCAAAGGAAGGCAAATAGAGTTAGAATTGGAGAATTCTGACCAACCAACAGATCAGATGGATATAGATCCATCTAGTCAACCAATACTCGTTGATGAAACATCTACAGCTGTTCCTCGTAGAACAACCAGGGTATCTCACCCACCAGTGAGATATGGTTTTTTTCATGAAGAAGAGCAAGAGTTGTCTACTCATGAAGAAGTAGATCATGGAGATGATCCACTTACCTATGAAGAAGCTATATCAGATATAGACTCTTCAAAATGGATTGATGCTATGAAATCCGAGATTGATTCCATGTATAAGAATCAAGTTTGGGATCTTATTGACCCACCTGAAGGTATTATACCTATAGGGAACAAATGGGTTTTCAAGAAGAAAATTGGTTCTGATGGAAAGGTAGCGACCTATAAGGCAAGGCTAGTAGCAAAAGGGTTTCGCCAAAGGCAAGGAATCTACTATGAGGAGACTTTCTCGCCTGTTGCCATGCTTAAATCAATTAGGATTTTATTAGCAATAGCTGCATACTATGATTATGAGATTTGGCAGATGGATGTCAAAATAGTTTTTCTCAACGGATACATTGAAGAAAACATTTTCATGGAACAACCTAGGGGATTTGAATCCCAAGATGGTTCCAAAGTATGCAAGCTAAAGCGATCCATTTATGGGTTGAAACAAGCTTCGAGAAGTTGGAACATCCGTTTTGATGAAGCCATTAAATCCTTTGGTTTTATCAAAAATGAGGATGAGCCATGTGTATATAAGAAGGTTAGTGACAGTGCTATCACTTTCCTTGTCTTATATGTGGATGACATACTGTTGATGGGTAATGACACAGGTATGTTGATGACTATAAAGGTATGATTTTCAAATACATTCTCCATGAAAGACTTAGGAGAGGCAACCTATATTCTTGGAATTCGCATCTATAGAGATAGAGCGAAAAGAATAATTGGTTTATCCCAAAGTCTATACTTGGAAAAGGTGTTAAAGAGGTTTAACATGCTTGATTCCAAGAGAGGATTGTTACCAGTGAGACATGGTATCCATCTTTCTAAAGAGATGTCTCCAAAGACACCTGAAGAAAGAGATAAGATGGCCAGAATTCCATATGCTTCGACTATTGGAAGTTTAATGTATGCAATGTTGTGTACTAGGCCGGATATCGCATATGCTGTTAGTTTGACTAGCAGGTATCAATCCAATCCAGATTTGGAACACTAGATCCCTGTCAAGAATATTCTTAAGTACTTGAGAAGAACTAAGGATTTATTCTTGATTTATGGAGGTGGAGACTTGCAATTGGATGGTTATACTGATTCTGATTTCCAATCAGATATCGATGATAGAAAGTCTACCTCTGGGTATGTGTTCATTTGTAATGGAGGTGCAGTCAGTTGGAAGAGTTCCAAACAGAGCATGACTGCAGATTCCACTACAGAGGCTGAGTATATTGCTGCATCAGATGCTGCAAAGGAAGCTGTTTGGATAAAGAAGTTTGTGACAGAACTTACAGTAGTTCCTTCCATTGAGTCAGCAGTTCCACTACACTGTGACAATAATGGAGCAGTCATACAGGCTAAGGAACTAAGGTCTCACCCAAAATCCAAACACATAGAAAGGCACTACCACATTATCAGAGATATAGTTGGGCAAGGCGATATAGCCATGCAGAAAAATAACATCAGTTGAAAAAATCCAACTGATCCATTCACTAAGCCTATGTCACAGACTCAGTTAGACCGACATCTTGAGAAGATGGGTCTAAGGTATTGTAATGAATGGCTCTAGTGCTAGTGGGAGATTGTTAGTAGTATGCCCTAGAGCATATCATTTAGTATGTATCTTGTACATATTTTTATTAATAAAAGGCATTTCCACTTTTCCGTTTACATAATATATTTATGTGTAATAGAAAAGGTCCATTGATATTTTGTTAGAAATATTATTCTTAAGTTGTTAAGAATATGAGTGACAATATTTCTAGCACGAAGTATCGTAAATAGGTTCACAATCGAGGATACTTCATAATAAGGACATGACTTATCCAGAAAGATTGTATTCATGTTTGTTCCCAAGTTATTTATATGAGATATAAATAAGATGGAATGGTGAGTCTCATGCCATATAACAAACATGATAGGCACTTATAAATGATAAGTAGGTCGAACCAGTGACACTTATGACAAGCACATGGAGTTTACTCTTGTCAATGTTTTATCATAAATCATATCAGTGCATATAATCTTTAGACCTGAGATAGCACAGTTATCTTGTATATAGGTAGTTTGAGTTTGATACTGCTTTCATACTTGTACTGTGTATGGGTATATGGGCATGTGTTGGCTCCTACTAGTTATATATGGAGGTAGGTGTTGATCAAGATGGAATCTGTTCCTCTAAGTAAATAGAGATAAAATCCTATGTTCATTTAATTGTTCTTGATGTTTCAAGTTCCTGGCCAGGACAGATAGATTTATTCAGAAAAGAGTTTCTGATGAGAAAATCTTTTTAATCAAGAACTGGAATTAAAAGAGAACATAATATTCATAGCAAATGGAGTTTGACATAAACCATGACTCCAGCTTGTGTTGGGATTTTGTAACAAAGAGATTCCAGTGCATGGTAACATATGATTATAGGTTCATTTAAGGTAAACCTTATTATTAATTGGGTGGCCATGGCATGCTTTAATTAATTAATTAATTAATTAAAGAGTTTAATTGATTAATTAAATAGGTTTGGTTTGCAATTAGATTGCAAAGTCCCTAGCATGACTTGAAACCAAATCTAGATTATTAGATGTATGGTATAAGTTAAATTTATATTTAAAGTGTTTAAATATGAATTTAATTAATGAGAAATTAATTAATAGAGATTAATTAATTAATTTATATTTGATATAAATTAATTAGAAGAAGAGAAATAATTATTTTGGGTTGAGAACTCAAAATTAAGACACAGGGGCATTTTGGTCATTTCATAGTGTGACACGTGGCACCATGAGATGGTGACACATGGCATTACACATAAGCTTGCCAAATGTCTTTTAATCATGTAAGATGATTAAAATTAAGATTAAATATAGTTTTGACACTTTGCACAATGTGATTGGGTCACTTAAACCTAGAGCTAATTAAATGGTGAAATGTGGCAAGGGTTTAATGTGTTAACCTAGTTATATAAGTGTTGTTATGAGCAAAAATAAAACATAAGCAGCAGCCACTCCATTTATGCCGCCACCTAAGGCTCTCCCCTCTTTTCTTCTTCATCTCTCATCAATTCAAAGAGATTGGCCATCAATCTCTTGAATTAAAAATGCTAGAAATTGTTTCTAGTGTCCTGTTTACATCTTTAATCTCTTAAAAGGCAGAACTTGATTTTCTAATTCATAGAAAAAGCTTTAGAAGCTGTTCAAGGGTTGCCATAGGTGTTCTTGGTGTGGACAAGCTAGAGGAACAACATTTAGTGTCCTGAAGACGAATCTCAAAGGCGCAAGCACACTGCAGTGCATCAAGAGATTAATGTGTTTGTTCTTAATTTAATCTAGGGTTCTAAAATTAATTTGATTAATTTTAAAATCTTAAATGGCAAATACATATCCAAATACATATTAAAAGAGTTTTAATATGTTGTTTATCATTGAAATCAAATAGATAAAAATAAATATTGTATGATGCATGTGACCTTAGGTGAAAATTTTTGAATTCAATGGTATAAACTTGTGTTTTTCATGCTTCCGTTCCTTCATACACAAATATCCTTGTGGGCAGCGTTCTTGAACTAACAAGCCAAAGAAAAATTGGGTTGTGGTTGAGGTTAAGGTTGGGGCTAGGTTGTGGTTCTTTTTGCCTTGCTTACCTAGTTCTTGGCCTCTGGAGTGGAGATGGTGAGTCATTCCTTCCTCTTAAGGAATAACCAATCCTTCCTGTAGATCTCTTAGTGGGTGCCATTCAGGGAAAATCAAGAGAGGTTAGGGTTTGTGAGAGAAGTAAAGAGGGAGAGGGAGATGGAGAATTTGTGGGGGGATTCTTGAAGAGAAAGGGTTTTTATAACACGGGAATGGGTTTCGTAATGTCTAAGTGGGATTTAAAGGGATGGGCACTTCATTTGAGAAATTTTTTCATGCCTCTTCGATATGCAGTCTGCGAAGAATTACACGGGGCCATGTGTCGTTAAATGGGTCACCCTTTGTAATCTTTTGTTATTTTTTTTTTTAAACTCAAGCAGGTTACATAGGCCATGTATCACTACACGGGTCAGGCCTATGTAACTTTTTGCCTCCCTTTACTCCTTTTTTTTCTAGCCCAATTAACTTACATAGGTCCATGTAAAATTACATGGGGCGCCCAGTTTAAGTGTTTATTTCTCAAAATTTCCATTCCCTTTCTCCTTCCTAAGTTACATGGGCCATGTGTCCCTTGCACGGGTCACCCCGTGTAACTTTCTGGGGTGCATTCTTATGTGTATTCTTAGGTCCAGTAAATTACATGGGCTATGTGTTTTTGCATGGGGTACCCCATGTAACTTTTTAAATCAAAATTTCTAGGCAATTTGAATGCTTTTTTTTCCCTGTCTCTCCAAGTTTTAATGCTAACTTGTTTCTAAATGCATGAATGAAATGTATAATAGAGGTTAGTAACAGAAATACTTCCTCGGTTTTGAAATTCTCTCTCTTGTGTAGTTTTGACTTATTATTTCCACCGTTTCCTTACTCTCCACTCCTTGCTTATGTCCAAAGTTAGGGTTTGGGATTCCTATAACACTTAAAGAGAAAAAAAAAAACAAAATAAACTTAAAGAAATTTTAAAGTCTTGAGTTGCCTCCCAAGGAGCGCTTATTTATAGTCATTAGCTTGACTATTCCTCTTAGCTTATTACTGTGCAGGTGGGTTGCTAAAGGAGTTTGTGGCTCCTTTCTCAATTGGCTCTCCCAAGAAGTATGGCTTTAGCCTTTAGCCATTAACCTTGAAAGTTTTTGAGGTTTCACTCCATACTTCTACTGCTCCATATGGGAAGACTTATAGAACCTTGAAGGGGCCAAACCATCTAGACCTTAGCTTTCTTAGGAATAGCTTCAATCTAGAGTTAAAGAGTAGGGCAATATCTCCGTCCTTGATTTCTCTTCTTGTGATGTGCTCATCATGCTAGCTTTTGGTCCTCTCTTTAAAGATTCTTGCATTTTCATAGGCGTCTTGCCTAATCCCTTTCAATTCATTGAGTTGTAAAAGCCTCTTTTCTCCAGTAGTCTTCAAGTCAAAATTAAGGGTTTGAATTGCCCAATAAGTTTTGTGCTTAAGCTCAACAGGAGGTGGTGTTTGCTGGTTTTATAGCCACCACAAGTATACAGATTGCTAATAAGTAATAAAGTGATGAGTAAAGTATCATTCCCATGAGAAATTATAGGCGTAAGTACCAAACCACACTATAATTTTGACTGTCTAAACTTTCGAAGGTTATTAGGAAGTAAATTTTAATCTAAAGCTAAATAATTATTGAAACCAAAGAAAATAAATCTAAGAACTTAAAGAGAATTCTAATTGGATGAACAATTCTGGAATTTTAGATTTCACACCTTAACCTTGTTATGGTTTTAACCTTGCTTTATCAATGGATTGAGTGTTGTTACTTTAATGGAAATTAATCCTAAAATATCCTACATTCTCTCTCAAGGTATCTAAGGTGTATTTGAATTATGCCTAAACCATACTTTTATGGTGATTAGTCCTTATCAAAATCTTTTAAGATTTATTATTAATTATGGAGTTTCTCAAAGGTCTTTAGCTTATCTCTAGGTCAGATTTCCTAGATTCAAAATCCTGATTTTCCAATATTAATCTTCATCTTTCAGTTCTTCGATTAATATCTTAGATCATAACTAAGTGGGTACCAACAAGTAGCATGCATTAAGAATACAAGAGATTGAATCAAAGAATAAAATGCAATTCCATTAAATAGAACTCAATATATATCCATATCAAAAGTTAAGAATGCTAATTACCAAATTATAGAATTAACGGAATTACTCACTCATAGTGAGTTTGACAAGCATAATATGATGAAAATAAATGAACATAAAACCAATCCAAAGAATTAAAACAAAAGAACCGAAAAAAAAGATTCTGCAGTTATGGACTTGTAACACCCTCCCAGTAGCAACTCTGTACATTCTATTGTTCCGGTGACCGGTGTTGGTCTGGACAGCTAGAACGTTCGGAAAAATATTTAAACTAAAGTGAGGAACCATAATTAACTCAAATATTAATAAGAAAAATTTAGGAAAAATTTTAAAAATAAAATACAACCAAGTTAAATGAGCCGGTGCCCTAGCGATGGGTAACCTAGTGAGAAGTTACGGTTCTCGCAACTAGGAGCCCTAGACCCGGGTAAAAATTCATAAAATAATTTTTGGGACTCCAGAGAAGGGTCATTTAGGTTCCTATGGCATTAGAATGCCAAGAAAATATTTAGAAAAATTTTTCAATCGGTACAGACAATTTTGACCCGTTAAGCCAAACGGAGGGCATTTTGGTCATTTCGCCTTCAGAGACGATTTTTGGCCGACTTGTCCAGTTAAGTAAATAATTATTATGATCTAAAATATGAATAAATATTGTTAAAAATTAAATTGAAATTTGGTAGAAAAGAAAAAAAGAAAAAGGAGCTAAATTGGGAATTATGATGTCATGCTTAGGTAATTAAAAATGCTATGGCCAATCAAATTAAAGCAAGACAATTAAAATACATTAAACTAAAGAAAAGGAGGCAGAATTCTAGAAAAAACAGCAGCCCTTTTCTTCTTCTTCAAAACGTCTTACACCTCCTCCCTCACTCCTTCATTAACAAACTTTCTACATCTTCATTTTCCCTAGCTTTCCTTCAACAAAAACCCTAAGTGTCAACATAAAACCTTGATATTTCAGTTTGGTGAAGTTTTTGGGAGCAAAAAGAAAGAGAAAAAGTGAAGTTTAAGCTTGGAAAATTCTGCCCTACAAGAGGTTAGTGCACATATATACCTTAAACTCTTTATTTCTATGTTAGTGACTTGAATTAAGTAAGAATTTGTAACTTAAATGAATAAAAATTTTGTGTATGTCCACCATGAATTTCGGCAGCCCTAAGGAAGGGATAGGGTTGACTGTTTTGATGGATTTAAAGTGGACTAGAGATCATGTTTAAAGCATGTATGTATGTGGTTATTGAATGAGTTAGCAAATTAAGGCATCTTGTGTGAATCATAATGGGAAGCTAGGGTTTTGGGAGTAAAATGTGAACTTGGCTTATGAAATTGTTAAAGAACATTCTAGTGGTCAATTAGTGACCATTTGAGGTAAGTTGACTATAATTTGGACTGAAATATAGCATTGCAAAGTGAAATGTGTATGCTGCCTAGTGAGTGCAGCAGGGTGGCTGTGATTCCAGCCCACTTAGACAGCCATAACTTTGGCTGTGTAGGTCCAATTGGTGTTTGGCCAATTGGACATGAAACTATACTTATAATGGCACAATTTTGCTGAAGAAACCATGTCCAAAAGACCAAAGCAAGTGGACCAAAAATTGGCCCCAATCCGGATCCCCTGCAAACAGGTTCTGCAGAATGATCAAATGAACAGTAATAACTCACTTTAGATATGGTCAATTGACCTGAAATTTTTACAGCAACAAGTTAAGACATAGAAAAACAACTTTCATGAAGGAACCTACCCCCAAATTATGACCAGAACCTATCCAACAAGGCACTCATAGTTACTGTTTATTGTACTGTAGATTTGGTAAATTCTGCAGATTTCCAATCCGGCCAGCTGTGGGTTTTGGACCGTATCTTGAGATACAAAACTCCAAATGGAGTGATTCAAAAAAAGAAATTCAACTAGACAAAATAAGAAACAACTTTCATGTTTACCATTTCCTCAAATTTTCACTGTAACAGTCACAAATGGAACAGTAAAGTTGGGTTACAAAAACTGAAAATTCTGCTTCCCTTGGTTTAAACTTTGAAATGGTATTAATGCTTAATGCCAACAAGTTTTTAATCCAAAATGTGGTATGTTGGGAGTGTCAAAACCAATGTACCTATTTTCTATCAAAAAGTCAACATTTTTGTTGACCAATGAGGTGAATAGTGACACAAAAACTTGAAATTCACAAATTGAAGAATTTTAAAGTATCAAATGCCCTAGTATACCTAACAAGATTAGTTTGGATAGTTTGGCATGCCAATAGGGTTCAGTTAGCAGTACTGCACATGGCATTATGCCATTCTGTGATTTTATGGCTTTTAGCCATTTTGATATTGTGTTGAGACTTGGCCTCGTGCCTAATATTATTCTGACTTGTTAGCCGTACATTTAAACCGAGATACATATGTGACCGATGGTGTGACGGCGAGGTACTTGATACCCAGTGCGGTTACCGTTTATCGATCCAGATCATCCAAGATAGGTTACTTGGGCAACCAAATGAATGAAAGTGGACAAAGTTAATGAAATAAATGGATATACAAATACCAAACAAATAAGACATATACATTCAATGCATACTTATTTTCTGCTATTTTCTTTTATTTTATTATTGCACCACTAAGCATCATTGCTTAGCGCGTTGCTTTTGCCACGCGTAGGTTTTGGAGATACTGATCGTGAGCCCAGTAGACCGCAGACTGGGTGAGTCCATCTTGCAGCTCTGCATAGTGTCCGTGTCACCTCACCATCTACAGTGCATTGGTAGGACACTAGGCTTCATTTTGGTATTTTGTAATTGATTTTTATTTTCCTTTGTGTAAATGAAACTTATGTAATGTATTTTGATGTTCATGTAAATAATGAGAATTGTGTTTGTGAATGAAAAAGTGAATGTTTGACTGTGATTTATACATGATATTACATGAGATGAATGATTGAGAAATGAGTTTGAAAAAGGTTGAGATTTTGATATTGGAGTTTGAGAATGATTGAACATGGCTATTGGAAGTGTTTTTCACAGGTTCCGAAGAACTGTTTTCTCCATTTTTAGCCAGCACTCTGCCGAATTTTCTATAAAATTTTCGGAACCTCAAATAAATTGTTATTTCAATAAATGGCTTAAATGAACTATATTTCACAAGTTATATTCAAAACTATGATAAAAATTAATTAAGGTAAAATAGAGTGTGCCGGTACACCGTGTGACATTGCTTACTGGGATATACTGTACACGGGTAAGGGGTGTCACATTTAGTGGTATCAGAGCACGGTTTAGGCGTTTTTGGGCCTAGATTGAGTCCATACCATGCATTGCATTTGTAAGAGTCGAGGTGACACTAATGCAGATCTGTTTGTCTTTCTTATTTTGAATAGGATATGGACCCTACATCTCAGAGGGCAGTTGAGGAGGAAGTGGAGAGTCATGCTCCACCTGCAGCGGTGAGACTGGGGTATGGGAGAACTGCTCGCCACTCAAGTAGAGCACCTTTCGGCCTCCACGAGCCATGTTCCAAGAAATGGCGAATTCTTCAGACAAATGGTGGGGTAATGCCACCACCACCACCACCAGCTCCACAGCAGAAATCACACCTGAAAAGATTAAGACAATTTGGAGCTTTGGACTTTTTAAGAAGAGAGAAGATGATTACATTGCGGAAAGCTGGTTGAACGAGCAGCGAGTTTTAAAACAACTCCATTGCACTCCAGAGCAAAACTTGGAAGCTGCCATATCTTTGTTACAAGATGATGCCTATGAATGGTGGGATACGGTGTCCAGTGAAGTACAACCAGAAATAGTAACTTGGGACTTCTTCCTCTCCGAATTCAAGAAGAAATATGTGGGTACTGTATACCTAGAAGAGAGAAGAAGGGAATTCATTAACCTGAGGCAGAGACAGCTGTCAGTGGCCGAATATGAGAAGGAATTTGTTCGATTGAGCCGCTATGGAAGGGAGATAGTCCCTAATGAAGCTGAAAGGTGCAAGAGATTCGAAGAGGGACTAAATGACAACATAAAGATCATGATCACTACCTTGGGAATTACCGACTTCACTAAGTTAGTGGAAGCTGCAATAAAGGTTGAAAAAGTAAGAATCAGTGAGCAGACTAGAAGGGAAAGACAGCAGAAGAGGGGCCCAGGTCAGTCTAGTTCAGCTCCTGCATCTGGGAAGAGGTTCAAGGGTCCACCTGCACAGAGTTCAGGTCAACCACAAGGTCAGGGTCAATCTCAGGGGCCCAGGCCACAGTTTACCCTAGGAGAGGTCAGTCCACACCATCAGTGGGTAGCTCTCCAGGGATGGGGTTCAGGGGACCAGCCCCAGCATCTTCTGCATCTCCACACTGTTTGAAATGGCATAAGGGGGAGTGTTGGAGAGTGACGGGTGCCTGTTTAAGGTATGGGTCAACAGAGCATCAGCTGAGGAACTGTCCACGCAGAACTACTACAGCTGCTCCAACACAAGCAGACAGACCTGCTCCTGCACCACAAAGGGGTAGGAAATCTGGCAAATCTGACGCAGTGGGACCATCACAGAGGCCTGCATCTGAGCCAGCAGAGAGGCCTGATAGCAGACCACCTGCCAGAGCCTATGCCATTAGAGCCCAGGAGGAGCAAGATGCCCCGGACGTCATCAGGGGTACGTTCTCCCTCTACAATACATCTGTGCATGCATTGGTGGATCCAGGATCCACTCATTCATACATCTGCATCAACTTACCCGTAGAAAGGGGGATATTAGTAGGGGAGAGTGATCAAGACATTCTGGTCACTAATCCATTGGGCCACAGTGTAGTGGTGAATAAAGTATACAAGGGTTGCCCGTTAAGGATTCAGGGGTATGAATTCTTGGCAGACCTGATTGAGTTGCCCTTCCACGAGTTTGACGTGATTTTGGGAATGGACTGGTTGTCACGTCATCAGGCAATAGTTGATTGCAAATTGAAGAGAATTTCTTTGAAAACTTCTGAGGGTAATGAGATCACAGTTGTGGGGGAAAGGACAAATTTCTTGTCCAATGTTATCTCAGCCACAGTTGCAAGAAGAATGATGAGAAAAGGCTGTGAAGCCTACCTAGCACATGTGGTGGATACTAGGCAGGCTAAGCCAAACCTGAGTGATATACCGACAGTAAGAGACTTCCCAGAGGTATTTCCTGAAGAGTTGCCTGGTTTGCCACCAGAAAGGGAAGTTGAATTTGCTATTGAGACACTGCCGGCACAAAGACCCATTTCCATTGCTCCTTATAGGATGGCACACATCGAATTGAGGGAGTTGAAAACTCGGTTGCAAGAGTTGCTTGATAAGGGGTTCATACGCCCAATGTGTCACCATGGGGAGCTCCAAAGTCGCTTTGTGAAAAAGAAGGATGGGACTTTGAGGCTATGCATTGATTACCGGCAGTTGAATAAAGTGACAGTGAAGAATAAATATCCGTTGCCTAGAATTGATGATCTGTTTGATCAGTTGAAGGGAGCAGGAGTATTTTCTAAAATTGATCTCAGATCAGGGTATCATCAGTTGAGGGTGAAGGATGCAGATGTGCCAAAGACTGTATCCAGGACCCGATATGGGCATTATGAGTTTCTAGTGATGCCCTTTGGCCTAACAAATGCACCAGCAGCATTCATGGACCTTATGAACCGTATCTTCCATCCATACCTAGATCGGTTCGTAGTGGTCTTTATTGATGATATTTTGGTGTATTCCAAGACCAGGGAAGAACATGATGAGCATTTGAGGATTGTTCTGCAAACCCTGAGAGAAAAGAAGCTGTATGCTAAGTTGTCCAAGTGTGACTTTTGGTTGAATAAGATTGCATTCCTTGGACACATAGTGTCAGCTGATGGGATTAGGGTGGATCCCAAGAAAATAGAAGCAGTGATGGAATGGAAGCCTCCCAGGAATACAACTGAGGTCAGAAGCTTCTTGGGGCTAGCTGGGTATTACAAGAGATTTGTGAAGGGATTTTCCTTAATAGCTGCTCTAATGACCAAGTTGTTACACAAGAATATTAGATTTGATTGGAATAACAAATGTCAGACCAGTTTTGAGAAGTTGAAGGCTATGTTGACAGAGGCACCAGTGTTAACACAGCCAGTGTCAGGAAAGGACTTTGTGGTCTACAGTGATGCCTCTCATAATGGGTTAGGGTGTGTATTGATGCAAGAGGGAAAGGTGGTCGCTTATGCTTCTAGACAGCTAAGGCCACATGAACAGAATTACCCTACACATAATCTAGAGCTTGCAGCAATTATCTTCGCACTGAAGATATGGAGGCATTACTTGTATGGTGAAAAGTGCTACATTTACACAGACCACAAAAGTCTGAAATATTTGCCAACTCAGAAGGAGCTCAACCTTAGACAGAGGCGATGGATTGACTTCCTGAAGGACTATGATTGTGTGATTGACTATCATCCTGGGAAGGCAAATGTTGTTGCTGAGCAGAAAGTCCATCACAGCTTTGAGATCATTGAATGCCCGTCTAACTTTGATTCGAGATGGAGCTATTTTGGCTGAGTTGCAAGTGAGGCCAAACTTGTTACAGCAGATTTTAGATGGGCAGAAGGTAGATGAGAAGCTAATGGCTATTATGAGCAAAATCTCAGAGGGAAAAGCAACTGATTATGAAGTGAAAGCAGATGGATGTCTGTATTACAAAGGAAGATTGTGTGTACCAGACAATGGGGAATTAAAAGCCAGTATTCTGAAAGAGGCACACACCAGTGTATATGCTATGCACCCAGGAAGTACAAAGATGTATCATGATCTGAAGCTTCAGTATTGGTGGCTTGGTATGAAGAAGGACATAGGTGACTATGTGACTAAATGCTTGACATGTCAACAAGTCAAGGCAGAACATCAAGTTCCATCAGGATTGCTACAGCCTATATGCATACCTGAATGGAAATGGGATCGGGTCACCATGGATTTTGTGAGTGGTCTACCTTTCACCTAGAAGAAACATGATGCAGTATGGGTGATAGTAGATAGATTGACGGTCGACACACTTCTGCCGATTAGGGTGACTACTCACTGGAGAAGTTAGCAGAATTGTATATCAGTGAGATAGTTAGACTGCATGGAATTCCCCTTTCCATCATATCTGATCGAGACCCAAGATTTACATCGAGATTTTGGAAGAAGTTGCATGAGTCCTTGGGTACACAACTCCACTTCAGCACAGCTTTCCATCCTCAGACGGATGGGCAATCAGAAAGAGTAATCCAGGTAAACAATTGAAACCAATGGAATTGATACAAATATTGAGTTAAAATGATAATAATAACATGAAATATATGCCAGGTCCTTGAGGATATCTTTGAGGGTTGTGTCATTGAGTTTGAGGAAGTTGGGATAGATACCTCCCAGCGTAATTTGCATACAACAATAGCTACCAAGCTAGCATCCAAATGGCCGTATGAAGCATTGTATGGGAGGAAATGTAGAACTCGGTGTCTTTGGACTGAATTGGGCGAAGACAAAGCGGTGGGGCTGACACAGTGAAACAGACTGAGGAGAAAGTGAAACTAATCAAAGCCAATCTGAAGGTTGCCTCAGATAGACAGAAATCTTATGCCGACCTGAAGAGAAAAGAAATAGAATATGCGGTTGGCAACAAAGTGTTCCTCAAGGTGTCACCGTGGAAGAAGGTATTGAGGTTTGGAAGAAAAGGTAAGTTAAGCCCTAGGTTCATTGGCTCATATGAAGTCATTGAACGTGTGGGTCCAGTGGCCTATAGGCTAGCTTTACCACCAGAGCTGGATAAGATCCACAATGTGTTCCACGTGTCCATGCTCAGAAGATACCGCTCAGATCCTTCACATGTCATCTCCAGGGAAGAAATTGAAATACAACCGGATTTGACATATGAAGAAGAACCTCTACGGATCCTAGCTCGGGAAGTAAAAGAATTGAGGAACAAACAGATTCCACTGGTGAAAGTGCTTTGGAGGCACCACAACACCAAGGAGGCAACTTGGGAAAGTGAAGAGACGATGAGGCAACAGTTCCCTCAACTATTTGCATCAGGTAAATTACGAGGACTAAATTTAAATTAGAGGGGAAGAGTTATAACACCCTCCCGGTAGCAACTCCGTACATTCTACTGTTCCGGTGACCGGTGTCGGTCCGGACAGCTAGAACGTTCGGAAAAATATTTAAACTAAAGTGAGGAACCATAATTAACTCAAATATTAATAAGAAAAATTTAGGAAAAATTTTAAAAATAAAATACAACCAAGTTAAATGAGCCGGTGCCCTAGCGATGGGTAACCTAGTGAGAAGTTGCGGTTCTCGCAACTAGGAGCCCTAGACTTGGGTAAAAATTCATAAAATAATTTTTGGGACTCTAGAGAAGGGTCATTGAGGTTCCTATGGCATTAGAATGCCAAGAAAATATTTAGAAAAATTTTTCAATCGGTACAGACAATTTTGACCCGTTAAGCCAAACGGAGGGCATTTTGGTCATTTCGCCTTTAGAGACGATTTTTGGCCGACTTGTCCAGTTAAGTAAATAATTATTATGATCTAAAATATGAATAAATGTTGTTAAAAATTAAATTGAAATTTGGTACAAAAGAAAAGAAAGAAAAAGGAGCTAAATTGGGAATTATGATGTCATGCTTAGGTAATTAAAAATGCTATGGCCAATCAAATTAAAGCAAGACAATTAAAATACATTAAACTAAAGAAAAGGAGGCAGAATTCTAGAAAAAACAGCAGCCCTTTTCTTCTTCTTCAAAACGTCTTACACCTCCTCCCTCACTCCTCCATTAACAAACTTTCTACATCTTCATTTTCCCTAGCTTTCCTTCAATAAAAACCCTAAGTGTCAACATAAAACCTTGATATTTCAGTTTGGTGAAGTTTTTAGGAGCAAAAAGAAAGAGAAAAAGTGAAGTTTAAGCTTGGAAAATTCTGCCCTACAAGAGGTTAGTGCACATATATACCTTAAACTCTTTATTTCTATGTTAGTGACTTGAATTAAGTAAGAATTTGTAACTTAAATGAATAAAAATTTTGTGTATGTCCACCATGAATTTCGGCAGCCCTAAGGAAGGGATAGGGTTGACTGTTTTGATGGATTTAAAGTGGACTAGAGATCATGTTTAAAGCATGTATGTATGTGGTTAGTGAATGAGTTAGTAAATTAAGGCATCTTGTGTGAATCATAATGGGAAGCTAGGGTTTTGGGAGTAAAATGTGGACTTGGCTTATGAAATTGTTAAAGAACATTCTAGTGGTCAATTAGTGACCATTTGAGGTAAGTTGACTATAATTTGGACTGAAATATAGCATGGCAAAGTGAAATGTGTATGCTGCCTAGTGAGTGCAGCAGGGTGGCTGTGATTCCAGCCCACTTAGACAGCCATAACTTTGGCTGTGTAGGTCCAATTGGTGTTTGGCCAATTGGACATGAAACTAGACTTATAATGGCACAAGTTTGCTGAAGAAACCATGTCCAAAAGACCAAAGCAAGTGGACCAAAAATTGGCCCCAATCCGGATCCCCTGCAACAAGTTCTGCAGAATGACCAAATGAACAGTAACTGTTCATTTGGCCATAACTCACTGTAAATATGGTCAATTGACCTGAAATTTTTACAGCAACAAGTTAAGACATAGACAAACAACTTTCATGAAGGAACCTACCACAAATTATTACCAGAACCTGTCCAACAAGGCACTCACAGTTACTGTTCATTGTACTGTAGATTTGGTAAATTCTGCAGATTTCCAATCCGGCCAGCTGTGATTTTTGGACTATATCTTGAGCTACAAAACTCCAAATGGAGTGATTCAAAAAAAGAAATTCAAGTAGACAAAATAAGGATCAACTTTCATGTTTACCATTTCCTCAAATTTTCACTGTAACAGTCACCAATGGAACAGTAAAGTTGGGTTACAAAAACTAAAAATTCTGCTTCCCTTGGTTTAAACTTAGAAATGGTATTAATGCTTAATGCCAACAAGTTTTGAATGCAAAATGTGATATGTTGGGAGTGTCAAAACCAATGTACCTATTTTCTATCAAAAAGTCAACATTTTTGTTGACCAATGAGGTGAATAGTGACACCAAAACTTGAAATTCACAAATTGAAGAATTTTAAAGTATCAAATGCCCTAGTATACCTAACAAGATTAGTTTGGATAGTTTGGCATGCCAATAGGGTTCAGTTAGCAGTACTGCACATGGCATTATTCCATTCTGTGATTTTATGGCTTTTAGCCATTTTGATATTGTGTTGAGACTTGGCCTCGTGCCTAATATTATTTACAACTTGTTAGCTGTTCTGTTGCACACCGGGATATACATATGTGATCGATGGTGTGACGGCCCGAGGTACTTGATACCCAGTGCCAGTTTACCCGTTTATCCAGTCCAGTCGTCCAGTATAGGTTACTTGGGCAACCAAATGAATGAAAGTGGATAAAGTTAATGAAATAAATAGATATACAAATACCAAACAAATAAGACATATACATTCAATGCATACTTATTTTCTGCTATTTTCTTTTATTTTATTATTGCACCACTAAGCATCATTGCTTAGCGCGTTGCTTTTGCCACGCGTAGGTTTTGGAGATACTGATCGTGAGCCCAGTAGACCGCAGACTGGGTGAGTCCATCTTGCAGCTCTGCATAGTGTCCGTGTCACCTCACCATCTACAGTGCATTGGTAGGACACTAGGCTTCATTTTGGTATTTTGTAATTGATTTTTATTTTCCTTTGTGTAAATGAAACTTATGTAATGTATTTTGATGTTCATGTAAATAATGAGAATTATGTTTGGGAATGAAAAGTGAATGTTTGACTGTGATTTATACATGATATTACATGAGATGAATGATTGAGAAATGAGTTTGAAAAAGGTTGAGATTTTGATATTGGAGTTTGAGAATGATTGAACATGTAACACCCTCCCGATAACAACTCCGTACATTCTACTGTTCCGGTGACCGGTGTCGGTCCGGACAGCTAGAACGTCCGGAAAAATAATTAAACTTAAGTGAGGGACCATAATTAACTCAAATATTAATAAGAAACACTTAGTAAAAATTTTAAAAATAAAATACAACCAAGTCAAATGAGCCGGTGCCCAAGCGATGGGTAACCGGAGGGAAGTTGCGGTTCTCGCAACGAGGAGCCCTAGACCCGGGGGAAAAATTATAAAATAATTTTTGGGACTCCAAAAAAGGGTTATTGAGGTTCCCATGGCATTAGAATGCCAAGAAAATACCTAGGAAAATTTTTCAATCGGTACAGACAATTTTGACCCGTTAAGCCAAACGGAGGGCATTTTGGTCATTTCGCCTTCAGAGGTGATTTTTGGCCGACTTGTCCAGTTGAGTAAATAATTAATATGACATAAAATATGAATAAACATTACTAGAAATTAAATTGAAATTGAGTAGTGATGAAAAGAAAAGAAAAATCAAAGAAAAGCTCATTTATGACATCTTGATGATGTCATTTAAAATTGCCGACCAATCACCATTAAGTAACCATTTGGCTAACTAATAAAAGAGCTAAATAAAGACCAAGGAAGACCAAAAACCAGTTGCCTTCTCTTCAGCCAAAAACGTGAGTTTCTCTTCTTCTTCCCTCCATTGATGTTCAATCAAGCAAGCTTAATTTCCTACCTTGTTACACCACTAAGCCCTAACCCCTTTCATTAAACCTTGACCATATCACTTGGGGAAGCTTTTGGCAGCCAAGAAGAAGAAGGAAAGTGAAGTTTTAGCTTGAAGAAATCTGCCCTACAAGAGGTTAAAGTGAGGTTAGTGCTATCCTTTCACTCTCACTCCTTTAATCCTTGTTAGAGCATCATTTTAAGTTAAGAAATTGTAAGAACTTGAAGTAAATTATATGTGTTAGGGCATCTTCAATTTTTGGCAGCCCTAAGGAAGGATGAGTTTGATTGTTTTAATGAATATAGAGTGGATAGAAATGATGTTTAAGGTATGAATATGCATGGATGTTGAACTAGAGTGCTAATTGAGGTTTATGGGTAATTTAAATTGGACATTAGGGTTTTGAGAAGTGAAACTTGGATTTAGCTTATGAAATTGTGAAATAACATTATAAGGGTCAATTAGTGACCATTTTAGGTATGTTGACCATGAATTGGACTGAAAAATAGTATAGCCAAGTGAATGTGTAGGCTGCCTTGTTAGTGCAGCAGAGTGACTGAAATTTCAGTCCAATTGCACAGCCATAACTTTGGCTGTGTTGGTCCAATTGGTGTTTGGCCAATTGTACATGAAACTAGGCTTATAATGGCACATTTTTTCTGAAGAAACCATGCCCAAAAGACCAAAGCAAGAGGACCAAAACTTGGCCCCAATCCGGACACCCTGCAACAGCCCCTGTAGAATTGACTAAATGAACAGTAACTGTTCATTTGGCCATAACTCACTGTAGATTTGGTCAATTGACCTGAAATTTTTACAGCAACAAGTTAAGACATAGAAAAACAACTTTCATGAAGGAACCTACCCCAAATTATGGCCAGAACCTAACCCAAATGGCAGTGGCAGTCACTGTTCATGTTACTGTAGATATGGTAATTTCTGCAGAATGCAAATCCGACCAGCTGTGGTTTTTGGACCATATCTGGAGCTACAAAACTCCAAATGGAGTGATTCAAAAAAGAAAATTCAACTAGACAAAATAAGGAACAACTTTCATGTTTGTCATTTCTTCAAATTCCCACTGCAACAGGGCCTAATGGAACAGTAAAGTTGGGTCTCCAAAACTGAAATTTCTGCCCTCTTAGATTTAAGTTGAGAAATGAAAATGGCAATCAATTCCAACAAGTTTTAAATACAAAATGTGGTATGTTTGGGGTGTTAAAACTAATACACCTATTTTCTATCCAAAAGTCAACATTTTTGTTGACCAATGAGGTGAATAGTAACACCAAAACTTGAAATTTACAAATTGAAGAATTTAAAAGTTTTAAATGCCCTAGTATACCTAACAAGATTGTTTTGGATAGTTTGGCATGCCAATAGGGTTCAGTTAGCAGTACTGCACATGGCAATATGCCATTCCGTGATTTCATGGCTTTTAGCCATTCTGACCTTGTATTGAGCTTTGGCCTTGTGCCTGATATATTTACAGCTTGTTAGCTGTTACATTTGCCTGGAGATACATATGTGACCGATGGTGTGACGGCCCGAGGTACTTGATACCCAGTGCCAATTTACCCATTTATCCAGTCCAGTCATCTAGTGTAGGTTACTTGGGGCAACCAAATGAATAAAAGTGGACAAAGTAAATGATATACAAATACCAAACAAATAAAACATATACATTCACTACACATTTAATTTCTTGCTATTTTCTTTTATTATATTATTGCACCACTAAGCATTATTGCTTAGCGCGTTGCTTTTGCCACGCGTAGGTACTGGAGATACAGATCGTGAGCCCAGTAGACCACAGACTGGGTGAGTCCATCCTGCAGTTCTGCACAGTGTCCTTGTCACCTCAACTTCTGCAGTGCATTGGTAGGACATTAGGTGTCATTTTGACATTTTGTAACTTAACTTTGTTTTTCTCATATGTAATTAAACTTGTGTAATGTATATTGATGTTTATGTAAATTATGAAAATTGTACTTGTGAATGGAAATGTAAATGTTACTTGTGATTTATATGTGATCATCACATGTGATGGATGATTGAGAACTGGAATTGAAATGTTGTTGAGATCTTAATATTGAGATTTTGTTGATAAATTGAAGTTGGGATTGTTTGGAAATTATTTGGAAGTGTTTTTAACAGGTTCTGAAGAACTGTTTTCTCCATTTTTAGCCGGTACTCCGCCGGATTTTCTTTAAAATTTTCGGAACCCCAAATAAATAATAATTTCGATAAATGGCTTAAATAAATCATATTTCATAAATTAGCTTCAAAAGCATGACACAAATTAAGTAAGGTATATTAGAGTGTGCCAGTACACCGTGTGGCATTACTTACTCGAGTATACTATACACGGGTAAGGGGTGTCACAGAACATGGCTATTGGAAGTGTTTTTCACAGGTTCCGAAGAACTGTTTTCTCCATTTTTAGCTGGCACTCTGCCGGATTTTCTATAAAATTTTCGGAACCTCAAATAAATTGTAATTTCAATAAATGGCTTAAATGAACTATATTTCACAAGTTATATTCAAAACTATGATAAAAATTAATTAAGGTAAAATAGAGTGTGCCGGTACACCGTGTGACATTGCTTACTCGGATATACTGTACACGGGTAAGGGGTGTCACAGGACTTGTAGAACTTTGGTTGAGAGATTTGTCCCTTAGTTTTGATGCAATCCCTCTTTAAGACGGCTTGGGTTTTTAGGAAGTCTTCTCTCAAGGCTCTTCCTTTTTTTCCTTGAAAGATAGATGTTTCTCTTTAATATCCCCCCCCCCCCCCCCGATGCTTTCTACTGGCTGCTATTTATATTAGATGCTAAATCTTAAAGTCCCAAGGTGTGACACCTCTTACCTGTCTATAGCGTGGCCAAGCAAGGAGTGCACATACGGTGCCTGATCACCCTATCATATGTTGTCCTGCTCACTGTTAATTTTAAACTTCATTTAAAAATATGTGGAAATACTTTTTTTTTATTACAATTTATTTCAATGGAAACCCAGGCAGAGCCTCCTCTGTTTTATTAGCATTTGACAGGTTCCACTAATTACCCGTTAAAAACAATTTCATATCCATTCATCTGATCATATAACATATAATTCATTTTCTCATATGATAAGTCATTCATAAGAAAATTTATATATAGAAATTCACATCTTTATTTACAATATCAAAATATCATTACAATTTAATTACATCACCAACTATAATTACATAATGCTTATATACAATGAACCAAATACTAGTCTATGCATGGGCCCTACCAAAATACTACAACTGATGAGGTGAACTCTGGACTGTGGCAGATCTTGTCAACTGTAGTCAGAACACTACTGTGGCAGCTACCGCTGTGGTGATTGCTGGTCTCCAGTACCTACGCGATGGAAAAACCAACGCGCTAAGCAAATTGCTTAGTGGTGCATAATTTTAAAGAATAATAACTAAATACTTAAAAGTAATAGCTCTATGTAGAATTTTGGACTTCTAGGTCAATTATATATTTTATTGTACTTTGGGAATAATTTACTTATCAGGATTTTATCTGTATATCTATTTCCTTCTTTGTCTTTTTAAAGTCATATCAATATCTTATCTATTCATTTATTCTTTTCTCAGACTTTTAAAATCATATCAATGCCCAAATAATCTATAACAAATTATAATACTGAATACACAGGAGTATACTGGTTAGATAGCCATATGTATATCCTGTATACATCTGTCATGTCAGGCACAAGGCCAGCGGACAGGCTTTTTAAGCCAGATATAAAATTAGGCACAATGGCCAATGAGCAGGCATAGAGCCTATAGATCAATCATATCAGACATATGTTGTCGGTCAATGATTATCCATGTAGGTAGTACTGTTATGTGTAGTCCCTAATTGGTATGCCAATCGATCCAACTATATATATATATATAAGCCTAGGTTTACTGCGAGCAATTAAGCATTAATAATTATTTAACAGAATTTTCATGTCCATGTATTATGGGAAAGTAGATCCCATATACCTATTTCATATAATTTAGCTTGTAGTGACTTATTAGGGATAAGTCATAATTTATTTTAAGAACCCTTCTTTAGGTTCAGTATTAGTATCTTAACTTTGCATATGAAATTAAGTAATTTGTGGCTATTGTTTGGTCACATTTCCTTCATAGAAGTTGTTCCTTTATGTCTTCTCTTTATTTTCCTTTTTGAATCATGTCAATTAGATTTATAGAACTCAAGTTATGGTCAAATAACCATAACTGGTTCAGTTGTAATTTCTAGACCTTAATTAGGCAATTTGTGTAACATACTTTGACCAATTTATTTGGATAGGTTGTGCCAACATTTAGGCCTAGTGTTCTTCATAGGATTTGTTGCCCTATGTCTTATGATCACTCAAAATTTCTAGTTGTAATTTTTCAAATCTTGTAGAATTAATTATAGCCACATTATTGGACTGGACTCAAGTATCTTATGGCAACAAGATTTCAATTTGGTCAGTAGCTTTGACCCGATATTTAAGCTTCTTACATTCATAAGTTGAAGAAGATGTCTAAAACAAAGTTGAAGATCTATTTCTTAGGTTTCCAGAATGGTATGGCTCATTTCAATTGAAGATTTCTAGTGGGAGATATCATTAAAAGACTAATTCTAGAGTCAATGGTCACTTATACAATTTCCAGAATTGGTATGCCAACTTAATCAAGATAATTGACCTAGTTCCCTTAATTTTTGGTTTTGTCAAATTACTAATATTGTAGGTCTATATGTTATTGAAATTTTTCCACTAGTTTCAGGGCATCTGAAGTTCTATGGACCAAGTTATGACCTCTTTGCCAAAACTGGTCAAGTTGCCTTTATCAAACAATTTTGGGTGGTTTTGATTCTAGAAAATTTTGGTAACCAAACTTGGGCAAGCAATTTGACTTAATTAATGGCATTTTTGGGCCCTCGTGTCCTCACAAAGGTTGTAGCCTTATGTCTAAGCTTTCCAATGATATAAATTTAGGTCATTTGGACCTATCTAGAGTGAGTTATGCCCTAATGAATGGACACTGTTCATTTGGTAAATTTCTGGTTTTGCAATTTGGTCATCCGAATTAGGGCAACTTTTAGTTCACTTTTTGGACAGACTTTGGACATGATTTCTTCATGGAAAATGGTACATTTTAGGCCTAATTTTGCCTCCAATTGGCCTCATACCAATTAGGGCCACACAAATGCAGTTAGGGCTCAAAACACACACTGTTTTTGAACAATTCTCAACCTGCAAGGAAATTACACTACCAAATTCATTCCTCCAACTCCTTTACTTCAAATAGCATACATGACACTTCTAAATATCATTAATGATCTCAATACAATCAATTTCCAGCAGTTTACTCAAGCCTTTAATTGTTAATTCAGAGCCCTAATTCAAATGATCAAAATCAACAACATACACATGAGAAAAATTTGCTAGTATATGTAACTTTAACTATCAACCTATGATTCACTTCCACTTATCCATCAACACCATTAATAATCATTTAAATTCATAAAATTATCAATCTCTCAAGTTCCACAAGGCTGCCAAATTGGACAGTTTCACTAAGTATTCATTAATTATTCAAACCCTAACTCACATTATCAACCTCAATCATATTCATGCAATTAAATTCTAATACTTATAATCACCTTAATCAACATCATTAATCACCAATTATATACATAAAATTAACAATATCCATGCTTCTCAAGGCTGTCAAAATGAGAAATTTTACAAGTCTCCAATAATCAATTCAAAACCCTAATTCCATTTGCCTTAATCAACATCATTAACCCCCAGTTACATGTAAGAAAAAATCACCCTCTTATACCTCTCAAGGCTGTCAAATTGGGAGACTCATAATTACCCATCATTTTCTTCAAATTTTCCACTATACTAACTCAATTAACCCTTAAATCAAGAATAAAAAGAAGAAAGGTGAGAAATTATGCACTAACCTTTAAATCCAGAAATTCTTAACCTTGTAAACTTCACCAAACCTTGTTTTTCTTACTGCCTATAGTCTACCCAATATGTGAGGACCAACTTTTGTGAAGTGAGTTTATGATTTCATGTGGAGAAATGAGGGAAGGGAGAGCTTTGCATGTGACCATCCATGGAGGTTTGGGAAAGAAGGGAATTCGGCCATGTGAGGTAAGGTGAGGAAGATGGAGCTTTTTGGGGTTTTAAAATTTGTCACTCATCCCTTTTATACTCCACTAACTTTTGGTTTAATAATATAATAATCAAGGTTTCAATAATTCTAATTATCCCTACTTATGTTCCTTTAATTACACTACATGTAATTTCATATTTTTCATGGGATTTTCAAAAATTCAATATCACTCATTTTTAATGGACTTTTTGGTCAAAAGTCAACTTTGGGTGCCAAATGACCAAAATGCCGCTCTTCGGGTTAAAGTCCCGCTTTTTGGCAATACCGATTGAATTCCCGCTCTGACGGTTCCTTAAATTTTTATACTGCCTATTTTATTTTTATTTTCACCTTTACCAATTAATTAAATTTTCTTTGACATTTTTAATGTCATTTATACCTCGATAAATTTTTAATCAAATCCCCAAAATTATTTCCTAAGGTTCCTCGCGGGTCTAGGACAATCAACTGTCTATGCAGTGACTTCCTGGTACGGTCACCCATTGCCGTGGTTCCAGCTCCTTTACCCAAATTACATTTCATTTCTTTTATTTTCCCTTAATTTTTTTTTCTTGGTCTTTATTTCATCAATTTATGTCTCCTCACCCAAGTTTAAATGCAGTTCTAGACATTTCAACTGTCCGAACAGACGTTAGTCGTCAGAACAGTCGAACGTACGGACTACCTACGTGTTAGTAGTATGCCCTAGAGCATATCATTTAGTATGTATCTTGTACATATTTTATTAATAAAAGGCAATTTCACTTTTCCGTTTACATAATATATTTATGTGTAATAGAAAAGGTCCATTGATATTTTGTTAGAAATTCTATCCTTAAGTTGTTAAGAATATGAGTGACAGTATTTCTAGTATAAAGTATGATAAATTGGTTCACAATCGAGGATATTTCAAAATAAGGACATGACTTATCCATAAAGATTGTAATTATGTTTGTTTCCAAGGTATTTATATGAGATATAAATAAGATGGAATGGTGAGTCTCATGCCATACAGCAAACATGATAGGCACTTATACATGATAATTAGGCCAAACCAGTGACGCATATGACAAGCACATGGAGTTTACTCTTGTCAATGCATTGTCATAGATCGTATTAGTGCATATAATCTTTAGACCTGAAATAACATAATTATCTTGTATATAGGTGATTTGAGTTTGATACTGCTTTTATACTTGTACTGTGTATGGGTATATGGGCATGTGTTGGCTCCTACTAGTTATATATGGAGGTAGGTGTTGATCAAGATGGAATCTATTACCCTAAGTAAATATGGAAAAAGTCCTATGTTCATTTAATTGTTTTTGATGTTTCAAGTTCTTGGCCAGGACAGACAGATTTAGTCAGAAAAGAGTTTCTGACAAGACCAAAGTTTCATATTCCTCTGGAGTGGCCTCTAGAGGTAAGGAACCAGGAACATTTGAGTCTAGAACATATCCTATATGTTCAAGGTTCAGGACAAGTTTCAAATTTCTTAGCCAATCAGAGAGATTAGGTCCTGTCAACCTATTGTGATCAAGTATGCTTGCAAGGATATTGGATGGTGCTGGTTGTTCTATGCTCATTATTATTAGAAAATTAACAACAGAAAATAATCAGATTAATTAGTAAATGTATCAAGTAATTAACCAAAATGATTATGGTCTTTTAATCAAATTGGTCCTCCCACTAACTTAGCGAATCCTACACTTCCAAAGTAGAAAACGGAAATCCTAGTTGGATGGATTTCTAGTGGGTGATTAAATTCTTATAATTCTATTGATCATCCTCTGGTACATCCGTTATTGGAATTACAATAAACTATAAGTGAGCAACTCCTTGCCCATCACATCTCATATGAGGTTCAATCCTTTACCTAGCCCCTAATGCTCAAAATTTCAGGTACATCCATTATTGACTTATCTTGCATTAATTAAGTTGATCCCATTGAGCCAGTAATTATGCAAATAATTTTAATGTCCTCGGGTACATCCAATATTGGCCACCAAACCATTTACATATTTACAACATCTCATTCTTAACAATTATTCTTAAAAAAATCTCTTAAATTAATTGCATATTATGCAAGTATTTAAAATTTCTTAAAATAATTGCCTCAATGGAGGGCCCATGTTATAATTACTTTAATTATTGCATTTCCAACTTAATCATTTGTTTGGAAGATTTTATGGTCATCCTAATTACTATTAAGGTCTCACTTTGCAAATTATCCATTTAGCATGCATATATCATATAATTGCATACATTCCCATACATCTCATGCATTCATGGATAAGTAGTAAATATGGTATGATCATGGACTTTCTAAGGGATTCAATTCTAAGCCACCAAGAATTGAATCAGGGCATTCCTAGGTACATTTCATTCATTTATTTTATAAGAGTTGCTGAAGGAGTACATAATCAACATTCGATCTTGAATTCCCCCACTGGTCCCACCAATGCTCTTGACCTCCTTGAACTTCTTGCAATCTAATTACATAGTAATCCTTGGCATACCAAGGCGAATTTACAAGAACTTAAATAAATGAAATTACAACCCAAAAATTATTACAAACTTAATAATACATGCCTAAAATAAATTAAAATAAATTAATTAATTTACAATCCCAAAGAAACATAAAAGAAATAAATCCAATCACATTGTTCTTTTAAAGTCCATGATCATCCATCATGCATATCACTATTTAACAATTAAATAAAACATACATACTTAAATTAAATTGAATATCTCATATTTAACTTAAAAATCCAGATTTGAATATGATTCAAATAAATTTAAAAATTCAGATTTGAATCACATTCAAACAACCTTAAAAATTCAGATTTGAATTACATTCAAACAATTTTTAAAAAATCAGATTTGAATCACATTCAAAAAATTTTTAAAAATTCAGATCTGAATATTATTCATTCAACTTTAAAAAATCATATTTAAATGTGATTCAAACAATTTTAAAAATTCAGATTTGAATCACATTCAAAAAACTTTTAAAATTCATATTTGAATCAAAATTTAATTGTGTGAATGAAATTCTAATTAAAAAATTTAATTAGACATAGGATGAGCTTTTAGATCATACAACAATTGCAATTTAAAAAGCCAAACCTTAAGCCACCCATGGAAGCCAAAATTGGCGCACCAAAGATGGTGTTCTTCAAACAAGCAGCCACACATCCATTGCAACCCACAATGGATAAATCATATAATCAACAATCTAAATTGCAAATATAGTGGCTCTGATACCAATTGAAGGAGCAGAAGTGTGAAAAACACAAGTTTATACCATTGAATTCAAAAATTTTCACCTAGGGTCACATGCATCATGCAAGATTTATTTTTATCTATTTGATTTCAATGATAAACAACATATTAAAACCCTTTTAATATGTTTTTGGATCTGTATTTGCCATTTAAGATTTTAAAATTAATCAGATTAATTTTAGAACCCTAGATTAAATCAAGAACAAACACACTAACCTCTTGATGCACTGCAGTGTATTTGTGCCTTCCAGATGCGTCTTCAGGACACCAGATGTTGTCCCTCTAGCTTGTCCACACCAAGAACACCTATGGCAGCCCTTGAACAGCTTCTAAAGCTTTTTCTATTATTTAGAAAATCAAGTTCTGCCTTTTAAGAGATTAAAGATGTAAACAAAACACTAGAAACAATTTCTAGTATTTTTAATTCAAGAGATTGTTTGTTAATCTCTTGGAATAGATGAGAGATGAAGAGAAAGAGAAGGGAGACTCTTGGGTGGCGGCACCAAGGATGAGGAGCTACTGGTTGTATTATTTTCTTTTCATAACAACACTTATATAGCTAGGTCAACACATTAAACCCTTGCCACATGTCACCCTCTGATTGGTTCTAGGTTTAATTGACCCAATCACATTGTGCCAAGTGTCAAACCTATATTTAATCTTAATTTTAATCATCTTACATGATTAAAAGACATTTGGCAAGCTTATGCGTAATGCCATATGTCACCATCTCATGGTGCCACATGTGACCCTGTGAAATGACCAAAATGCCCCTGCGTCTTAATTTTGTGTTCTCAACCCAAAATAATTATTTCTCTTCTTCTAATCAATTTATATCAAATATAAATTAATTAATTAATCTTTATTAATTAATTTCTCATTAATTAAATTCATATTTAAACACTTTAAATATAAATTTAACTTATACTGCACATCCAATAACGTAGATTTGGTTTTAAGTCATGCTAGGGACTTCGCAATCTAATTGCAAACCAAACCTATTTAATTAATCAATTAAACTCTTTAATTAATTAATTAAATCATATTTAATTAGGTGATAACTTATGTATGTGTGTGACTTACTAGGCTCATCACTATTTGGTAATGAGATATGATATCAACTCTTAATATCATCAGAACTCTTTCTTACCATAAATGATTTCTCTAAATCATTTTATGCACCTCATAGATCTTGGTTAACAACTAGCATAGCATGCCATGGCCACCCAATTAGTAATAAGGTTTACCTTAAATGAACCTATAATTATATGTTACTATGCATTAGAATTTCTCTGTTATAAAATCCCAACTCAAGCTGGAGTCATGGTTTATGTCAAACTCCATTTGCTATGAATATTATGTTCTCTTTTAATTCCAGTTCTTGATTAAAAAGATTTTCTCATCAGAAACTCTTTTTCTGATTAAATCTATCTATCCTGGCCAGGAACTTGAAACATCAAGAACAATTAAATGAACATAGGATTTTATTTCTATTTACTTAGAGGAACAGATTCCATCTTGATCAACACCTACCTCCATATATAACTAATAGGAGCCAACACATGCCCGTATACCCATACACAGTATAAGTATGAAAGTAGTATTAAACTCAAACTACCTATATACAAGATAACTGTGCTATCTCTGGTCTAAAGATTATATGCACTTATATGATTTATGATAAAACATTGATAAGAGTAAACTCCATGTGCTTGTCATAAGTGTCACTGGTTTGGCCTACTTATCATTTATAAGTGCCTATCATGTTTGTCATATGGCATGAGACTCACCATTCCATCTTATTTATATCTCATATAAATAACTTGGGAACAAACATGAATACAATCTTTCTGGATAAGTCATGTCCTTATTATGAAGTATCCTCGATTGTGAACTTATTTATGATACTTTGTGCTAGAAATACTGTCACTCATATTCTTAACAACTTAAGAATAGAATTTCTAACAAAATATTAATGGACCTTTTCTATTACACCTAAATATCTTATGTAAATGGAAAAGTGGAAATGCCTTTTATTAATAAAAACATGTATAAGATACATACTAAATGATATGCTCTAGGGCATACTACTAACAAAAGCGATCCTTTTATGAGTTAAAACAAGCTTCGAGGAGTTGGAATATCCGTTTTGATGAAGTCATTAAGTCATTTGGTTTTATCAAAAATGAGGATGAACCATGTATATATAAGAAGGTTAGTGATAGTGCTGTCACTTTCCTTATCTTATTTGTGGATGACATTTTATTGATGGGTAATGACACAGGTATGTTGACAGCTGTAAAGGTATTGTTATCAAATACATTCTCCATGAAAGACTTAGGGGAGGCAACCTATATTCTTGGAATTCGCATCTATAGAGATAGAGCGAAAAGAATAATTAGTTTATCCTAAAGTCTATACTTGGAAAACGTGTTAAAGAGGTTTAACGTGCTTGATTCTAAGAGATGATTGTTATCAATGAGACATGGTATCTACCTTTCTAAAGAGATGTCTCTAAAGACACCTGAAGAAAGAGATAAAATGGCTAGGATTCCATATGCTTCAGCTATTGGAAGTTTGATGTATACAATGATGTGTACTAGGCCAAATATTGCACATGTTGTTAGCTTGACTAATAGGTTTCAATCCAATCCAGGTTTGGAACACTAGATAGCTATCAAGAATATCCTTAAGTACTTGAGAAGAACTAAGGATTTATTCTTGATTTGTGAAGGTGGTGACTTGCAATTGGATGGTTATACTGATTCTGATTTCCAATCAGATATCGATGATAGAAAGTCTACCTCTGGGTTTGTGTTTATTTATAATGGAGGTGCAGTCAGTTGGAAGAGTTCCAAACAGAGTATGACTACTGATTCCACCATAGAGACTGAGTATATTGCGCATCAGATGCTGCAAAAGAAGCTGTTTGGATAAAGAAGTTCGTGACATAACTTGTAGTAGTTCCTTCCATTGAGTCAGTAGTTTCACTCTACTGTGACAATAATGGAGCAGTCATACAGGCTAAGGAACCCCGGTCTCACTAGAAATCCAAACACATAGAAAGGCGCTACCACATTATCAGAGAAATAGTTGGGCGAGGCGATGTAGCCATGTAGAAAATAGCATCAACTGAAAAATCCAGCTGATCCATTCACGAAGCCTATGTCACAAGCTCAGTTAGACAGACATCTTAAGAAGATGGGCCTAAGATATTGTAATGAATGGCTCCAGTGCTAGTGGGAGATTGTTAGTAATATGCCCTAAAGCATATCATTTAATGCGTATCTTGTACATATTTTATTAATAAAAGGCAATTTCACTTTTCCATTTACATAATATATTTATGTGTAATAGAAAAGATCCATTGATATTTTGTTAGAAATTCTATTCTTAAGTTGTTAAGAATGTGAGTAACAGTATTTCTAGCATAAAGTATCATAAATTGGTTCACAATCGAGGATACTTCACACTAAAGACATGACTTATCCATAAAGATTGTAATCATATTTGTTCCCAAGGTATTTATATGAGATATAAATAAGATGGAATGATGAGTCTCATGCCATATAACAAACATGATAGCACTTATACATGATAAGTAGGCCGAACTAGTGACGCATATGATAAGCACATGGAGTTTACTCTTGTTAATACATTGTCATATATCATATTAGTGCATATAATCTTTAGACCTGAGATAATACAATTATCTTGTATATAGGTGGTTTGAGTTTGATACTGCTTTTATACTTGTACTGTGTATAGGTATATTGGCATGTGTTGGCTCCTACTAGTTATATATGGAGGTAGGTATTGATCAAAATGGAATCTGTTACCCTAAGAAAATAGGGACAAAGTCCTATGTTCATTTAATTGTTCTTGATGTTTCAAGTTCCTGGCCAGGATAGACAGATTTAGACAGAAAGAATTTCTGACAAGAAAATCTAATTAATCAAGAACTGGAATTAAAAGAGAACATAATATTCATATCAAATGGGGTTTGACATAAACCATGACTCTAGCTCGAATTGGGATTTTGTAACAGAGAGATTCTAGTGCATCTTAACATATGTTTAAAGGTTCATTTAAGGTATTCCTTATTACTAATTGGGTGGCCATGACATGGTATGCTAGGTGTTAACCATGGTCTATGAGATGCCTAAAATGATGTAAAGAAATCATTTATGGTAAGAAAGAGTTCTGATGATATTAAGAGTTAATATTATATCTCATTAGCAATTAGTGGTGAGCCTAGTGAGTGACACACATGCAAAAGTAATCACCAAGTTAAATGTGATTTAATTGATTAATTAAAGAGTTTAATTGATTAATTAAATAGGTTTGGTTTGCAATTAGATTGCAAAGTCCCTAGCATGACTTAAAACCAAATTTAGGTTATTAGATGTATAGTATAAGTTAAATTTACATTTAAAGTGTTTAAATATGAATTTAATTGTGAGAAATTAATTAATAGAGAATAATTAATTAATTTATATTTGATATAAATTGATTAGAAGAGGAGAAATAATGATTTTGGCTTGAGAACTCAAAATTACAACATAAGGGTAATTTGATCATTTCATAGGGTGACATGTGGCACCATGAGATGGTGACACATGGCACCATATAAGTTTGCTATTTGTCTACCTATCATGCAAGGTGATCAAAGTCAAGATTAAATCTAGCTTTGACAGTTGGCTTAATGTGATTAGGTCAATTAAAATTAAGATGCAATCAGGTGATGACATGTGGCAAGGGTTTTGATGACCTAATTATAAAAGGGAATAGAAAGAAAAATAAACACACTCTTCTTATTCCCTCAAGTGTGCCACCACCTATAGATCTTCCTCCTCTCTTCATCTTCTCTCATCAATTCAAAGAGAATTGTCCATATTCCTTTAAATTAAAATTGCTAGAAATTGTTTCTAGTGTCCTATACACATCTACAACCTCTCTAAAGGCGAATCCCTAATTTCTAATTAGTTGGCAAGGCTTGAGAAGCTGGTTTAGGGGCTACCATTGGTGATCTTGGTGTGAACAAGCTAGAGGGACAACTATTGGGGTCCTAGGTGCTTCATAAAGGTGGCAATTACATCACTTATGCATCAAAAGTTAGTGCACATTTTCTTCTTTCAAACTAGGATTCAATTGAATTCATTTGTTAATTCAAAAATCTGAAATGGCAAACATAGATCCTAATACATATTAAAAGTGTTTTAATATGCAATTGAGCATTGAGATTAATTAGGCACATAATGGATGTTGCATGATGCATGAAACCCTATAAGAAATTTTTGAAATTCAATGCTCTAATCTAATAATTTACATGCTTCCGCTCCTTCACTACGGTGAGGGTGTTACAATTCTTCCCCTCTAAATCAAATTTTGTCCTTGAAATTTACCCAGTGCAAATAATCGAGAAACCACTATATCCTTGTCTCTCCACTTTTTCGTGTTATAATACCTCACTTTCTCTTTAGTCTATCTTACTTGTCCTAGCTTTACAATCTTATCCTTATCACGATTTACTATCGAAAATATGTAGCTCTATACAATAGTCCCAATTCGGTACTGTAATCTGCAGCTTACAGCACAAACATTGAGAACATTGCGTAGTGTGAGACCCCTTACCCGTCTACAGTATAGCCGAGTAAAATATGCCACACAGTGTACCGAAACACCATATTTTATTTTATTCATTTTTATCCATCCTTATTTATTTTTTTATCATAGTTATGAAGTACAATTGGTGAAGCATAATTTATTTAAGTCATTTATGGAAAACATCAATTTATTTGAGGTTCTGCAAATTTTATAGAAAATCCGGCAGAGTACTGGCTAAAAACGGAGAAAATAGTTCTTCGGAACCTGTGAAAAACACTTCCAATATGTTTTCAATCAATCCCAAACTCCATTTCATCAACAAAGTCTCAATATTTTTCAATAATATTTTCATTTTTCATTCATTCATTTCACATGATATTCATAAACAAGTCATTAGCAAATACTTAATTTTTCACTCATAAACACAATTTTCACTATTTACATTAATACTTAAATACATTACATAAGTCTTAATTACACATGAGAAAATAAAAGTTAATTACAAAATACCAAAATGAAACCTAGTGTCCTACCAATGCACTGAAGAAGGTGAGGTGACACGGGCATTATGCAGAGCTGCAGATGGTCTCACCCAGTCTGTAGCCTACTGGGCTCTCTATCGGTCTCTTCAGAACCTACGCGTGGCAAAAAGTAATGCGCTAAGCAATAATGCTTAGTGGTGCCAATAATAGAAATAAAAGAAATAACAAGAAAATAAATATGCAGTGAATGTATTTATGTCTTATGCAGACAAATTTTTGATAATTATTTATAGTCCTATTGATTTTGTACTTGTTATGTTCATTATTTCATTAAATTTATCCACTTTCATTTTTTGTGGTTGCCCAGGTAACCTATACTGGATGACTGGACTGGATAAACAGGTAAACTGGCACTGGGTATCAAGTACCTCGGGCCGTCACACCATCGGTCACATATGTATCTCCTAGTGTGCTACAGAACAGCTAATGAGCTGTAATAAATATTAGGCACAAGGCCAAGTATCATCACAATGTCAGAATGGCTAAAAGCCATAAAATCACAAAATGGCATAATGCCATATGCAGTACTGCTAACTGAACCCTACTGGCATGCCATCCTATCCAAACCAATCTTACTAGGTGTACTAGGGCATGTTACACTTTTGAATTTTACAATTCTTGAAATTGAAGTTTAAGTGTTACTATTCATTTCATTAGTCAACTAAAATATTAACTTTTGTATAGAAAATAGGTACATTGGTTCTAATATTCTCAACATACCACATTTTGCATTCTAAAGTTATTGGTATTGGTTGCCAATACCATTTTTAAGCTTAGTGTTAGTTATTCACAATTTTCAGATTTCAAACATTATATTTACTGTTCCATTGGTCATTTGTACAGTAGGAATTTGGCAAAGTTATGAAAGTTGTTCCTTATTGTGTCTAGTTACATTTCATTTTTTGAATCACTCCATTTGGAATTTTGTAGCTCAAGTTATTGCTTAAACACCATAACTGGCCGGATTGCAAATTTTCCAGATTTTCTGGATTGAACCAAATCTATAGTGTTTTGTGCACTGATTTCAGGTCAATTTTTAAACATGTTATGATCAAAAATTTTGTTAGATTTCTTCATGAAAGTTGTAGGTATATGTCTCAGCTTTCTGATGATAAAATTTCAGGTCAATTGGACCTTTCTACACTGAGTTATGACCAAATGAATAGACACTATTCATTTGGTCATTTTGCCCAGGCAGAATGCAAGTCACCTGAATTAGGGAAATTTTTTTGTCAACTTGGTTTGGTTTTCTGGGCAGAGTTTCTTCACCAAAGTTGTGCCATTATGTGTCTAATTTCATGTCTAATTATCCTTGCACCAATTGAACCTCTATAACTCCATTTATAGCTGCCCAAACCTGCTGGACTCACACTCAGTCCTGCAAGTCACCAAGGGCAGCATACCAAATCTCAAATACCAAGCCACAACTCTCTTCATTTCCTCATCATACACAGCCAAATGGTCACTAATTGACCATTTAAACTTTCATTCACCAAAACATGAATAAAATCTAAGTTTTGTGCCGTAAAGTGTAACTCCAACAACTAAAATTTTCATACACATACAATCCATGGTTTACAACACCAAAATCATGTTCAATGGCAGCCATACACAAAATTTTTAGAAGAAATTGGCACTAACCTTGACTTAGGCACTTTCCAAGGCTTCAAAACTTCACTTTGTTCCTTTCTTTTTGCTGTCTAAAGCTTGCTCTAGGTGTGAGGATGAGAATTTGTGAAGGGAGGCTAGGGTTTTGAGGTGGTTTGGAGGGTGAACCCAAAGCTTTGTGAAGCTTTAATGGTGGAAGAGGAAGAGAGGTACTGGTTCGGCCAAAGGAAAGAGATAAAGAAATCTGATTGTTTTTCATTAATTTCTGCCCATTTACTCATTTTAAATGAGTTATTGCCAAGTGTCACAATTTGATTGGGTGGGAGGATTTTAATGACATCATAATGATGTCAAAATTCCATTTTCTTTCATTTTCTTTCCTTTTCTTTTCTACTCATTTTCAATTTAATTTTTAGCAATATTTATTCACATTTTATGTCATAATAATTATTTACTTAACTAGACAAGTCGGCCAAAAATCACCTCTAAAGGCAAAATGACCAAAATGCCCTCCGTTTGGCTTAACAGACCAAAATTATCTGTACTGATTGAAAAATTTTTCTTAACCTTTTCTTGGCATTCTAATGCCATGGAACTCTCAATGACTCTTCTCTAGAGTCCCAAAAATTATTTTATGAATTTTCTCCCTGGTCTAGGGCTCCTAGTTGGGAGAATCGCAACTTCCCACTGGATTACTCACCGCTAGGGCACCGACTCATTTAACTTGGTTGTATTTTATTTCTAAAATTGTTCCTAAATTTTTCTTAGTAATATTTGAGTTAATTATGGTTCCTCACTTTAGTTTAAATATTTTTCCAGATGTTCTAGCTGTCCGGACCTACACCGGTCACCGGAACAGTAGAATGTACGGAGTTGCTACAGGGATGGTGTTACACGTAGTTACCATGGTATATCCCAATAGATCAGATTTTTCCTATACTTATCCTTAATCAGTTCTGTACTCATCCTTTTTTATCTCATATACAGTCTCTTTCTTACTTTCATCCATTATCTTTAATATGATCCTATCAGTTGATAATCTATCATCATCTTATGGCCTAAAGGGTTAGTGACAAATATGTCATCTTCTAACCCATCTATCGGTATCCTCTTTCAATAGGAGGTACAATATATATATAGGAATGACTATAATTAGGGTCTATCAATACATATGTAATGGTATTATAAATATAAAATGTACCTCTGATAATGTCTACCAGATCTGGCTCCTCCCGAGTCATAGCATACACACGGGGTGCTACTCCAACCTCGGGCCATTCTATAGTCTTAGAAGCCCTCTGTGATGTACCAGCTATCTCAGGCCTCACAGATCTTCTACCCCTTTGCACTGTCGGGGCAGGTCTCTCTGTCTGGGGTGGAGCAGTGGGAGCACTAGCACTCCTCTGTGGACAACCTCGTAAGAAATGATCCGTAAATCTGTGTACAGGTTACAGCTGTAGGAGTGGTGGTGGCTGTACAGGTGGTGGTGGCAGTAGTTGTGGCTGTGGAGGTGGAGGTGGCTGTGGCTGAGGTATGGCTCCGGTGACCTGACAGAGCAGCTGAGTCATCTGTTCAAAGAAAGCCTGATGTGCTCTACCCGCAGCGCCACATGATGACTCTACTTGTGACACCCCTCACCAGTCTACAGTGTAGCCGAGCAAGGCATGTCACACAGTGTGCCAGAGCACCTTATCTTAGCTTATCAAAATTTTTCGTTACTTATTTTATTGATTAAAATGACCTTTATTTGAAATTTATGTCATATACGTGATTTAATGAAATTTTTATTAATTTGGAGTTTTCGCAAATTTTATAGAAAATCTGACAGAGTGCCGGCTAGAATTTGGAAAAACAGTTCTTCTAAACCTGAAAAGAAAAACACTCCCAATATATTTTAAATATCCACATCTCCAGTAAGAATCAACTCGTCTTAATATTTCAAGTTTAAACTCATATATTTCATTCATACCTTCATTTTATCCATCTCATCATTTCATATGTCAATGTATTTCAATTCCATATCCATTTATACAAATTCATTCATGCTTATTACATAGATCACAATTCTCAATTTCATTAGTTTACATAATTTGTAAACTAATTACATAAATTCATAATTTACATTACAACATAAGAAATAATTATAATGCACAAAATACATAATATGACTAATGTGAGCCCTGTCTACATGCATTGCTAAGGAGGTGACAACCTTGAACACTTTTGACACTTCTGTAGATCTGGACTCTAAAAATCCCAGTCAAATGTCCACTGGGTTTTATCTTCCGTACCTGCGTAAGGAAACAAATCCATTGAGCTAAACATTGCTGCTTAGTGGTGCAATAATATAATAAAGAAATAATATACAAATAAAGATAGAAATAAAACATGATTCGGATAATTAAGATTTATAATTAATTTAATTTTGTTTGAAATTTCTAATATTAACCATTCTTTATCCTGCTTTGTTCTTCTATGGAAGTGCTTAGTTTCTAAATTCACAGAAATAATATACAATATACAAAATTAATAAAAATACTAAGTTTATATTCATATAGTTTTAGAAGGTACATTTGTAATATTTATTTAAGTTATACCTATTGTTGCTAATCTTTCATCACTTTACTTAAAATTTTTTTTATATGGTTTAGATCATTTCATAATAACTAATATTCTTAATTCTAACTAATTCTTTTCAAGTCTTTCTAACTCATTTATTAAATTTTTAATATTTTTAATTTATAATATTTTTAAATAATATTTTTAATTTATTTCACTGCCCAAGTAACCTATGACAGGCTGACTAAACTAGATAAGCGGGTCACTGGGCACTGGACACCGTGGTATCTCGAGTCGTCATACCATGGGATGTGAAAAATGGAACGTCAACCACGTATGCAATCAGTATGGCTGAAAAGCCATGGTAACAGATAATCAGATAATCAGGCATATAAGCCAGAAATACAGGCATAAAGCCTAATACAGTACTTCTAAAATAATACCCTATTGGCATGCCAATCTATCCAATCTGACACGCGTGTCTAGGCAATCATGGGTACATAGTATCATTAAGCATTAATATGTATTATTAAATCATTATTTCATTATAAGTTTCAATTACAATTTATAACAATTAATTTTGTTCCTAATAGAAGTATATATTTCAAAGTCACAATTATAGATAATTTATGCATTCTTCATAATTTATACATTCATTATATTATCCTAGTGATCACAATTCACATCAGTTGTTCTCAAGTACTATTATACTCAAAGCATTTTTCTTTTCTCCAATAATGAGAACTAATATCTCCTTCACATATTCATGTGATTCATTTATTTATTACAATATTTATATAAATTCACAATTCAAAAGTAATGTACTTACTAAGTATTTAGGATTCCCCTTATTTTCTCTCATGCATCATTAAGCGTTAATATATATATATATATATATATATATATATATATATATATATATATATATATATATATATATATATGTTGTAACATTTTTATTTCTATTTCCTAGTGGAAATACAATATCCAAACTCATTTTCACCTAATGCATATATTCATAAATTTCATTTATATGATTCACAATTTATCAATCATATCATCTATTTATTATTTACAATTTCTTATCTAATTTATCACACCATTTCACATATGCCTAGGTTCAACATTTTCATTTATAGTATTTCAAATTATATTAACAATGTCTCCTAAGTTTTATTTGTGATGAGAATACAAATTCCATCTACCTATGCACATAATTTAAATATACATTAAATTATTTAGGTGGGGTACCATTAGAAATTTAGGTTTTGGTAGTTACTATTTACCTTACTAGTCAAACATAAATGTTGACTTTTTCATACTTAATGGATATGTTAATTCTAATTGCACTAAGATTCCACATTTTGGGTTTAACACTTGTTGGCATCAATTGCCAATCTCAATTCAAGGTTCATTACATGTTATTTCAAATTTTCAGATTTCATGGCCAATGTTTACTGTTCCATTGGACATTACTACAGTAGAAATTTGGCTAGACTCTCTCTACCAAAGTTGTTCCTTATTGTGTCTTCTTTAATTCCCTTTTTGAATCACTCCATTTAGAGTTTTGTAGCTCAAGTTATGCTAATTTCTTTAAGGCTCAATGGATTGACTCTTACCCAGAATATCTGGGCAGAAATGGCTATGGTAGTTTTAATGCCCTGATTTTGGCTAGTATTTCGGATGGGTTATGATCAGAATTTTTATTTGTGTTCCTCATGAAAGTTGTTCTAAATTATCTAAGCTTTCCATTGATATAAAATTCAGGTCAATTGGACATTTCAATACTGAGTTATGACCATTTGAACAAATACTATTCATTTAGTCATTTTCCAGGGATAGCTTATGTGTTACCCGGATTGAGGCAATTTTTAGGCCAACTCATGTTGGTTTTTTGGGCAGGGTTCCTCCACCAAAAATGTTGCATTATGTGTCTAATTTCACTTCCTATTAGCCTTACACCAATTGAAGCTACATAACTCAACTTATTACTACCCAAACCCAGTAGACTCAAGGTCCAGAATTTCCAGCAAAATGACAGCCTACCCAATCCATAATTCAATCTCACAACCAATGCCAATTTAAGGTCAAACAACTTCAAATAGTCACTAATTGACCTTAATAATGTTAATTCATCAACAATTTAAAAAAACCCCTAAATTTTCACCAAAATCCTAATTTCAAATTTCCAATTCATGGAATACACATACTAAACTCATACCAATCACTTTATCCATCATCTATACTCATCAATAACAAAAATAAACCACTTAATTTCAGTAAAAACCAACAGTTCTCATACTTTTTCATGGATGCCAAAATTTAGAGGTTCCATTTACTCATGGTTTTCTTTTGATTTCATGTAATTTTTACTTGATTTAGCATGCTTACAAAGATTAAAGAAGGAAGATAACTTGATTAGTGCACTAACCTTGAATTGGCTACTCTTTGGGCTTATCACAACTTCAATTTTTTCTTCAAATTTCTGCTGTCTAAAGCTTCCTCATGGTGCAAGGTTAATTTTTTGTGAAGAAAGCTAGGGTTTTTTATGGTAGAATTGCAAGGGATATAAAGCTTTGAGAAGGCTTTAATGGTGGAAGGGTTTAGGGAGTTTCGGCCAGCCTTGGTTGAAGAAGAAGATAACTGATTTTATTTGTTTTTTTTATCCTCTTTTTATTTGTTTTTAGTGTGCTTGTTGTATTTTGATTGGTTGGGAATTTTAATTGCATCATCATGGCATCATGCTTATGTCATAAATGCCTTTTTATTTGATTTTTCTTTCTTCTTTCTTTAACTCATTTCTAATTAAATTTTTATCAATATTTATTCATATTTTAGGACATTAACCTCACTCACTTAAATGGACAAGTTGGTCAAAAATCATCTCTGAAGGTGAAATGACCAAAATGCCCTTCGTTTAGCTTAACGGACTAAAATTATCTGTATCGATCTAGAAAATTCTCTGAGCATTTTCTTAGCATTCTATTGCCATCGAAGCCTCAATAACTCTTCACTAGAGTCTCAAAAATTATTTCACTGGGTTTTCCCACAGGTATAGGATCACTAACTATCTTCACAGTAGCTTTCCGTTAGGTTACCCATCGCTGGAGCTATAGCTCATTTAACTTTGTTGTATTCTATTTCTTAAATTTTTCCTAAATTTTTCTTATTATTATTTAGGTTATTTATGACTCCTTACTCTAGTTTAAATATAGTTTCAAACATTCTGGTTGTCCAGACAGATATTAGTCACCGAAACAGTAAACATATGGATTATTTAAAGTGAGGATGTTACACTGCTCTACTACTGCTTCGCCCCCGACTAGGAGCAGGTTTAGGTGCGTGACTCTTTATGTCCTCCTCGATCGGTCTAGGAGGCCCGTGCTCTGAAGGATCAGATGCCATCGATCCTATAAAATAGACAAAGAACAAATCTGCATTAGTGTCACCTCGACTCTATTTTAAAGGCCCATACATGTGATGCACTGTCACACCTTACCCCTCTGTAAGGCATAACATGATCCTATAGTATACTTAATGAATTATCGAACTTTACCTATTGATAACCCATTAAATACACTACAAGAAATTTTAAAACAATTTTATAATCTTTTGAAGGTGATGAACACTTTTAACAGGTCTTACCAACTTTTATTTGCATTTTGAATACTAGGTAAAAATTTTGTCAAATTTTATTTTTCCGCAAATTTTGTAAAAATTTTGGCAGAGTGCCTTCTGTAATTGAGAAAAACCAAAAATTTTAACCCGTAAAAAGCACTTCCAAAATGAATTTCAATCACCATCCCCAACCTCCAATATACCAACACAACTCAAATTTTCACAATTCACAATATTTTAAAACAATTAAATCAACTCATCACATTACATTTAAAATATTTACTTTACATCCACAAGTATAATTTACAACATAAACTCTAAAAATAATACTATTACAATTTACTGTACAACTGCTTAAGACCAATTACAAAACATACATACAGACATATACATTAAAATAAATATGTACAAAAGGGTATAATTCAATACCCGACAAAAATCCAAAAGTGAAGTACTTTCAGTCCTTAGCAACTTGCTATGCTACTTTACCAGTCTCTCTACCTGCGACAGCAACGAAAAGCCATCACTGAATACAATTACTCATTGGTGCATAACATAACAAAAATACCAATTTATGCATATGTTAAATCATGATTAGTCCAATTATAGTACTAGAATTAGTAAACATATACAAAACACAATTTAAAATTTTAATCAAAGAAATTTTCACTTCAGAAGCCATAAAACAATTTTTATAAATCACACAGTCATATCATGCCATCAATATATTTTTCATCTCAATAGCCAAAAGCTTATGAGGAATACCAAGGCTAGCTAGCTCAAATCTAGCATATGCAATGACATTTTGATCTTGCATCAGTACACAGCCTAACCCATTGTGTAACACCTTCACTATAGCCATTCCGTACATTCTAATATTCGATGACCAGTCTCAGTTCGGACAGCTAAAACGTCTGAAAAAATATTTAGCCTAAAGTGAGGAGCCATAATTAACTCAAATATTAACAAGAAAAATGTAGGAAAAATTTTAGAAATAAAATACACACAAGTTAAATGAGCTGGTGCCCTAGCGATGAGTAACCCAGTGGGAAGTTGTGGTTTTCGTAGCTAGAAGCCCTAAACCTGGGAGAAAATTCATAAAATAATTTTTGGGACTCCAGAGAAGAGTCATTGAGGTTTCTATGGCATTAGAATGCCAAGAAAAGGCTTAGAAAAATTTTTCGATTGGTACAAACGATTTTGGCTTAATAAGCCAAACGGAGGGCATTTTGGTCATTTCGTCTTTAGAGATGATTTTTTACTGACTTGTCCAATTAAGTAAATAATTATTATGACATAAAATATGAATAAATATTGCTAAAAATTTAATTGAAAATGAGTAGAAATGAAAGAAAAAGAAAAATGAAATATAAGTAGATTAATGACATCATGCATGAGGTAATTAAAATTGCTAACCAATGGGAATTTGACAAGTCTCTTAAAAGGGATAAAAACTAAATAAAAATGAGACAAAAATGAAAAAGAAATCTACTTCATCTTCTCCAATCAGCTGAACTAAGAGAGAGAGAGAGAGAGAGAGAGAGAGAGAGAGAGAGGGAGAGAGAAGAAAATTTCACCATTTTTACACTACTCCAAGCTTTACTTCCCACTTTAAATCACCATAAATCCCTAACTTGACTTCACTAAATTTGATCCTCACACCTTAGAACACCTTTAGGCAGCAAAAAGAAGAGAAGAAAAGGAGATTTGGAAACTTGGAAGAGTGATCAATTGAGGTTAGTGTCCAGTTCCTTTTCTCTTTTCTTCAAATTTCTTATTAGAATGATAATTTGAGCTAGGATATGTGAAATTCTATATATAAAAAAAAAAAACATGTTAAAGTGTCACCCTATTTTCGGTAGCCATAGACTTGTTATGGTTTTGATGATTTCTTTGGATTAAATGAGTGAATAGGCTGCCCTTGATGTGATTGTATCACTTAAAACATTAATTTATGAGTTTAGTGCAAGAATTTGAAACTTTGGAATTTTAGGGCTAGGGTTTGAAACTCAAAAATGGGGGTAGATGCAATTGAACACAAAATGATGTTGTAATGGTCATTTAGTGATCATTTGGTGTAGTTTGAATTGAAAATGGAGTGATTGGTGACATAAACTAATGTAAAGAATTAGACTGCCTTAAGTGTGCATTATGGACCCTTTGAGTCTAGTGTGCTCTTGGGGTTATAACTAAAGCTAGATAACTCCAATTCATGCAAGACCAATTGGAGGTTAAACTAAACACAAAATGCAACAACTTTGATGAAGGAAACTGTCCCAGAAAACCAACCTAAATGGCTCTAAAAAGTGACTAATCCGAGTGACCAATATTCTATCCCTGGAAAATGACCAAATGAATAATGTTCATTCATTTGGTCATAACTCAGAACAGAAAGGTCCAATTGACCTGAATTTTATACCAAAAGAAAGCTGAGACATAGCCCTACAACTTTCATGAAAAAAACAAACCCAAATTTTGACTATAACTTATCCAAAAACTCACCTGCAGTCAGTGTACAAAAACTGCCGATATCCAAAAATTGCCCAGAAATTCTGGGTAAAGGCAATCCGACTAGTTATAGTGAAATAGCCATAACTTTAGCTAGAAAACTCCAAATGGGGTGATTCAAAAAGTGAAATGTAACTAGACATAATAAAGAACAACTTTGATTGAGAATACTTGGCCAAATTCTCACTGTGGAATGGCCTAATGGAATAGTGAACTCTAACACCTAAAATTGGAATTTTTGATTTATTCTCCATTGATTAGAAGCAATGATTGGTAACTAATACCAACACTTTTGGACACTAAAATGTGGCAAATCTATGTGATTAAAACTCTTGTAACTATTATAAATGAGAAAGTGAATATTTTGACTTAAATGACTAAATTAATAGTAACCTTACATGTTAAGCATAAATATTCAAGAAATAACTTTGTAATATGCCCTAGTAGGCCTAATGTGATTGGTTTGGATAGGTTGGCATGCCAATAGGGTTCTGATAGCAGTACTGTGCATAGCTTCATGCCATTCTGTGATATGATAGCCTATGGCTATACTGATTATGATGTTATACTTGGCTTTTATGCCTTATTACTTTTATGGCTTATTAGCCATTCTGTCTGCACACCAGGAGACACATTGTGACCGATGGTGTGACGGCCTGAGGTACCTAGTATCCAGTGCTAGTTTACCCATTTATCCAGTCCGGTCAATTTGCATAGGCTACTTGGGCATGGAAAAGTATAAATGTAATTGAATTAATTATTAAAGGAAGTAAGGAAATTAAATATCAAGATAAAGAACAAGAATGATTACTATAAAAAGAAACTCAAAATCATCAAGAAACCGATTAAGAAAATGCTAGAAAGAGTTAATATCATAAGATATAATTAGCCTTCGACTAAATAATAAGTTAGTAATTATTTATTTCTTATAAGCACAATAACTAGGAAATTTTTACTTTTATTTCCATATTATATTTTCTTGTATTATTAGCAACACTAAGCTTTATGCTTAGCGCGTCGCTTTTACAACACGTAGGTACTGAAGATTTAGATAGAGAGCCCAGTAGACCACAGATTGGGTGAGGCCATTCACAGTTCTGTATAGTGCCCGTGTCACCTCTCAGGCTATAGTGCATTGGTAGGACACTAGGCCCCATTTTGGTATTTTATACTGTTTGTACTGTTTGTAATCAAACTTTTATTTTCTCATGTATAAATTAAAACTCATGTAATATAATCTGATATGAATGTCAATATTTGTTAATTTGTGTTGATAAATGATATGTACATGATTATGATGTTAAATGAATGAATGACAAATGGAAGAATTATTGAGGAATTGTAACAAATGGAAGAATTATTAAGGAATTGTTGAAAATTGATGTGATAATTGGGAGTTGTGGAATAGAATGACTATTGGAAGTGTTTTTCACAAATTCCGAAGAACTGTTTTCTCTATTTTTAGTCGGTACTTTGCCAGATTTTCTATAAAATTTTCGAAACCTCAAATGAATTTAAAATTTCAATAAATGACTGAAATGAGTTAAATTTCACAAATTACACTTCATAACCATGAAGAAATAAATTAAGGAAGGATAAAAATAATTGAGATAAAATATGGTGTTCCAGTACACTGTGTGGCATATCTTGCTCGGCTACACTGTAGACGGGTAAGGGGTGTCACACATTGTGAGAAGCATCGCTGTAAACAGTATACTCTTTACCCAGAGTAGGTAAGGTAAGGACTGGAGCTTCAGTCAAATACCTCTTCAACTCATCAAAGCTCTGCTGGCATTTATCCGTCCATTGAAATTTCATATATTTTCGAAGTAGCTTGGTTAGTGGAGAAGCCAACATAGAGAACCCCTCGACAAATCGGCGGTAGTATCCAGCTAAATCCAGAAAATTGCAAATTTTTGTGATATTCCTGGGTAACTTCCAATTAAGGATAGCTTCAATCTTGCTGGGATCTACCTTAATATCCTATGCCGATACTATGTGCTCCAAGAAAGAAATTTTTGTTAGCCAAAATTCACATTTCGACAATTTGACATATAGTTGTTTCTCCCTTAAAGTCTGTAGCACAATCCTCAGGTGCCTATCATGCTCCTCTGCACTCCTCGAATATACTAAGATGTCATCAATGAATACCACCACAAACTGGTCGATGTATGTTCTGAAGATAGTGTCCATTAGATCCATAAATACAGCTGGAGTATTAGTTAACCCGAATGGCATAACCAAGAACTCATAATGGCCATATCGAGTTCTGAAAGTAGTTTTTGGGATACTCTACTCTTGCACCTTTAGCTGATAATAGCCATATCTCAAGTCAATTTTGGAGAACACAGTAGCACCCTTTAGTTGATCAAACAGGTCATCAATGCGGGGCAATGTGTGTCTATTCTTTATTGTCACCTTATTCAACTATCGATAATCAATACACAAGCGGAGAGTGCCATCTTTCTTCTTAACAAACAACACTGGCGCTCCCCAAGGTGACACATTAGGGCGAATAAAGCCCTTATTAAGCAACTCTTACAACTGTATTTTCAATTCTTTTAGTTCTGTTGGTGCCATTCTGTATGGTTTTATGGAGATTGGATCCACACCAGGCATAACATCAATCTCAAAGTGTACTTCTCTTTTTGGAGGTAATTATGATAACTCATCAGGAAGCACATCCAAAAAATCACATACTACAGGAATGTCCCTCAATGCTGGACTCCCTACTTAGGTGTCTATCACATGTGCCAAGTATGCTTCACACCCTTTTCTGATCATTTTTCTGGATAGTGCAGCCAAAATGATGTTTGATGGCAGTAGCTGCCTCTCCTCATGTATCACCACATTACCGTACTGAGGGAGACCAAAAGTGATTATCTTCAGTCTACAGTCAATCATAGCGTGATGCCTGGCTAACCAATTGTACCACCCTCACTTTAGCTAGTCTATACATTCGACTTTGTCGGTGACCAATGTCTGTCCGGACAGCTAGAATGACTAGAACTATATGTAAACTAGAGTGAGGAGTCATAAAGAAACCAAATAAGTGTAAGAAAAATTTAGGAAAAATCTTAGAAATAAAATACAACCAAGTTAAATGAGCTAGTGCCCTAGCGATGGGTAACCTAGTGGGAAGTTGCGGTCCTCACAGCTAGGAGCCCTAAACCCAGGAAAAAATTCATGAAATATTTTTCGGGACTCCAGAGAAGAGTTATTGAGGATTCAATGGCATTAGAATGCCAAGAAAATGTTAAGAAAAGTTTATTTATTGGTACAGATAATTTTAGTCTGCTAAGTTAAATGAAGGGCATTTTGATCATTTCGCCTTCAGATACGATTTTTGACCAACTTGTCCATTCAAGTAAGTGAGAATTATGTCCAAAAATATGAATAAATATTGAAAAAAAATTAATTAAAAATGAGTAAAGAAAGAAGAAAGAAAAAGAAAATAAAAATGAGATTAAATGCTAATTATGACATAAGCTTTAAGTAAAATGATGTAATTAAAATTTATTACACCAATCATACTTAGACAAGCACATATAAAAAGACAAAAAAAAAAGAAATAACTAAAAATTCATTCATCTTCTTCATTTCTCAAAAGTTGGCCGAAGCTCTCCCTCTTCCAAAGCTTTCCACCATTGTTATTCCCTTTAAGCTTAAATTTCCTTAAAATCTCACCATATTTCCCATAATTATCTTCATAAAAACTTAATATCTAACCTAGCTAGAGTGCTTGGAAGTAAAAGCAAGCTAGAATCTTGAAGTTGGCAAGAAATAGACTTTGCTAAACAAAGGTTAGTGCTATAATCATCCTACTTCTTTCCTGCAAGTGTTATAAGCATGCTAAATCAAGTTAGTATGACATCAAATTGAAGAAAATATCAAGCATATGGGAACTTAAATTTTCAGCAGCTTTGATGTATGAGGGTATGATGAGTTTAATTGATATTAAACTTTCCTAGAAATGGTTTGAGATATGTATATATGTGATGGATAGGTTGATGGAGTATAGGTTGCATGGAAGTTGAGCATGGAAGTTAGGGTTTGGAGCAAACTTAGGGTTTTGCTCATGTGTTGGTGAATGGAAGTCCTAATGGTCAATTAGTAACCATTTGGTTGTGTTTGATGAGGAATTGAAGTGAATTGTGGCTTTGGATTTGAGATTGGGTATGCTGCCTCAAAGGACCTGCAGGGTTGAATGTGAGTCTAGTAAGTTTGGGCAGCTGTAACTTGAGAGGTGTAGGTTCAATTGGTGCAAGGCCAATTGGAAATGAAACTAGACACATAATGTCACAACTTTGATGTAGAAACCTTGCCCAAAAAACAAACTTAGAATACCCTAAAAATTGACCAAATCCGGGTAACCAACCTGCTGGTCCTGGAAATTGACCAAATAGTTTGTTCATTTAGCCATGAATCAATGTAGAAATGTCCAAATGACCTAAATTTTATATCAATAGAAATCTTAGACAATTTAGAACAACTTTCATGAATAACACAAACTCAAATTCTAAACCTAACCAATTCAAATTGCTAATCCAAGTTAGGACACCAAATCTGGCAGAACCAAATTTGCCCAGAAAATCTGGGTAAGGACCAATCCGGCCAGTTATGGTAAATTGACCATAACTTGAGCTACAAAACTCCAAATTGAGTGATTCAAAGATGAAATTAAAGAAGACACATAAAGGAACAACTTTGATGAAGAAAAGTTTGTCAAATTCTCACTGTAGCTTAGACCAATGGAACAGTAAACATAGGATACAAAAACTGAATTTTTGAAAATACTTTTAGGAGGCTTTGAATTACAATTGGCAATCAATGCCAACAAACTTAGAACCCAAAATGTGATATAAATATATATCAAATATTTGTGTACATATTATGAATTAAAAATTCAACCTTTGAAGGGAAATGGTCAAGTGAATAGTAACTACCAAAAACTTAAGTTGCTAATGGGGTCAATGGTTATAACGATCGGACTCTAACCACTAAAGGAATTATCCGCTTTGGCGGCAAGCCTCACAGTTTTGTCCCATAGGTGGAATGGAGAACTTTCCAAGAGGTCACCCATCCTAGGATTTCTCTCAAGCGAGCACGCTTAACCTTGGAGTTCTTCCAACTCTCTAGGCCATTCCACCAAAAGGCGCCTCTAGTGATTAATTCTCCCATTTTATATATCATTACTTTTTGAACCCAAGACCATCTCCGTGCTTTGCCGATGTGGGATTTGCCTAAGGGACCTTTCTCCCCCACTTTTGGGACTCAGCGTCCTCGCTGAGGTTTGACCCACTATCACCCAAGAGGACACGCGAGCGGCTCTGATACCAATTGTAACGATCGGACTCCAACCACTAGAGGAATTGTCCGCTTTGGCCACAAGCCTCACGGTTTGTCCCATAGGTGGAATAGGGAACTTCCCAAGAGGTCACCCATCCTAGGATTTCTCTCAAGCGAGCACGCTTAACCATGGAGTTTTTTCAACTCTCCAGGCCATTCCACCAAAAGGCGCCTCTAGTGATTAGTTCCCCCATTTTATATATCATTACTTTTTGAACCCAAGACCATCTCCGTGCTTTGTCGATGTGGGATTTGCCTAAGGGACCTTATACCACTAAAACATGTCACATTTTACCCCTCTGTAAGGCATAACCTGATCCCATAGAATACCTAATGAACTACCGAACTTCACCTACTGATAACTCATTAAGTACCCTACAAGAAATTTGAAAACAATTTTTTTACTTTTGATAAGTGGTGAGCATTTTCTAATTGGTATCAAAACATTTAATTAAAGTTGAAAGCTAGTTGAAATTTTTGGCCCATTTTATTTTTTCGCAAATTTTATAAAAATTTTGACAGAGTTCCGTCTGTATTTTGAGAAAACAGTTCTTCAAATACCTGTAAAAAAAACACTTCTAATAATTTTTCTCAACACTTCTTCAAATTCACAATCATCTCAATCAATTTCAACACATTTATCAACTTTCAAATTTCAAATCCACCATTTTCAATATCCAACAATCATCAAATACCATTAATGAATTTCATTCAATTCAAAATAAAATACTACCATTCATATTTCATTAATGACAAAGTAATTTATATACATCATTGCAAAAATTTACATTAAAAGAATTCAAACTAAAATTTATTACAAATTTTATACAAACTTTGTACAAGCTGCTCAAGACCGATTTTATATGTCCATACAATTACGTGCAATACATACATCAAAATGAATATTTACAGTCAGGGTATAAATTATACCCGATAACTTCAAGCAGGTAGCTCTCCTGTCCTCAGCAGCTCAATCTACTGCTCCTCTAGTCTCTATATCTGCGACAGCAATAATAGCTATCGCTGAGTACTAGGACTCAGTGGTGCACAATATACTAAAATAATCTTTTTGCAGAATTTAAATCACATTTATTCAAAAATTGGACTGAATATGAAAATTAAATACAAAACATAAATTATGAGATTTTAATTCAAACAAGTTCATTTCGAAGTATCAAAACACATTTCATAAAACCCACAGTTATATCATGTCATTCGAAACAAATATAATCTCAATAGCCAGAGGCTAAGGAGAAGTCACATCACAAGGCTAGCTAGCTCAAATATATGGATATCCATTCAATTTCTTCTTCTACTGGCACACACCTCAACACTCCAGCCATAGAAGGAATCAAAATTTGAAACTGATTACCTCCACTAGTCATGCTAGTGAGGTGTTCAAATATATGGTCATGACACTATGGTTTCAAAACTTATTTTAACAATTTACTAAACATTGCCATTTCAAATATACACAAATAACTTTCAATAATTTAAATAAAAAACATCATAAATACTTCATCATAGTAATGTCACAATTCAACATTTCAAATTATTCAAAACAATATGCAGAAGATAATTTACAAAAATTATACGTTGTGCACAAACCTTAAGTGAGTCGCCTCTTAGCCTTGACTCGATTCCTCGGGTTCTTTCCCGGTGTACCTTTCCACTTAAACACACAGTTCACAGTGTTTCAGTACCATAACTTAGCATAAATCTAAAAATAAATTAAATTTCACTTTTACCTAGCTCTAATGTGCTAAATTTGACGTTCTTTAAAATTTGTGCTTTGGAGTTACTATTTACTACACTATTCAAGTCAATTTGTTGACTTTCTAAGGCTTAATAGGTATGGGAATTCCAACTTCACCCACATACCACATTTTGGTCACTAAATTTGTTGGTTTTGGTTGTTTACTCAAATTCTAAGTCTTTTAGGCAAATTTGTAAATTTTCAGTTTTGGTATCTTAAGTTGCACTATTCCATTAGTCATTTTTCTATTAGAATTAGTTTTGTAGCTCAAGTTATAGCCATTTGAACCATGGCTGCCGGATTGGACTTAACCCAGATTTCTGGGCACCAAACTGGTTCTGGCAGTTTTAGGTCACCAAATTTGGGTGGCCAAATGACTTAGTTAATGGCATAATTTGGGTTTGTGTTCTTCATGAAAGTTTTAGTTCTATATCTCATCTGTCCACTGGTAAAATTTCAGGTCATTTAGACCTGCCTAGCTCAAGTTATGGCCAAATGAATAAACACTGTTCATTTGGTCTATTTGTACAGGGCAGACTAAGAATTTCCGGATTTGGTCAATTTATTCACTAGGTTTTGGTCACTTTTTAGGCATACTTCCTAAATGAAAATTGTGTCATTTGGTGTCTATTTTCATTCCTAATTGGTCTCATACCAATTGGACTAGTAAATTTTCAGTTTTGGTTCCTCAAAGGGACCTTGGTCCTGTTGCTTGCAGCATGACCACATTGAATCCGAATTTAAACTCAGCTCCAACACTTCCAACACACTTCATTTGTTAACAAATGACCATTTATCACCTCAAACTAGGTCAAACACATCATTTAACTATTTCTCCAAATTTTGTCTCCTAAGCCCTAGGTGTCCAAAACCTTAACTCACTAATTTGTTGTATTTAACCAATTCAATACCTATACACATGCTTCTTCAACTCAATCAAGCTTCCTAACACATTTAATTCATTCAAAACACATCATATTCTCATACATCCATAGCTGGCTAAAAGTCACTAAAAGTACCCCCAACAATTGTTTCCTTTGATTTTTAGATTAAAATCTAAGTTAAATTAACTTAATACATGTGCATCAAAACTAAAATTTCAAAGAAAATTACTTACCTTCACTTGAATTCCAATTCTTCAATTTCACTCCCTTTTTCCTTTTCTTTTCTTCTTCAAATGCTTCCCCAAGTGAAGTTAACAAGTTTTTATGGATTTATTTAGGGACAAAATAAGGTTAAGTGGGTGGAATCAAGCTTGTAACCAAGCTTTAATGGTGGATTGTCAATGGAGGTGAAAATGAGTGGGGCGGCCAAAACTTAAGGAAAAGGGAAGAAGTGATTTTTCTTTTTAATTTTTAGGTATTTTAAATGAAATTTTAAGTATTAGACTTGGTCAAAAAAGTTGAGAAAATAAAATTAATTTTTTGACATCACAATGATGTCATTCACATGATGTCATATACCTTTTTCTTTTCTTTTTCAATTTTCCTTAATTTTTCATTTATTTTTCTTTAGTTCTTCAATTTAATTCTTGATTCTGAAATTTTCTTTTCTCCGATTTTATTTGACAGTTAGGTCAGGAGTCAGCTCTCGGGGTCAATTGACCAAATTGCCCCTCGTCGGTTCAACCCGGTTTGTAAATAATTCAACATTTCTTCTGGCTCCCTGACCTAATTATTTGACTAGCTTAACAATTCTTTTTCTTGATTTTCTCTTTTCCACTGTTCGTAATAGTCCTAAGGACCGCAGCGTCACATTTTACGGTTCGAAATTTGAGTGTAAATCGACTTCGCAGTCCTTCCCGAGAAGGTCACCCATCGCTGTGACTCTCGGCTCGTTTAACTTCTTATGTTCTGTTTTTCTTATTTATACTTAACTAATTGACAATTACTAATTATTTGAGTTTATGGTTTATCTAGTTATCTTATATGTGATTCTAATCTCCTTAATTGTCCGGACCGACATCAGTCACCGGAATGGTGAAATACACCAGGCTATGCAAATAGGGGTGTTACAATGGTACCCCACTTAAAGGATTTAACGTATACCTAAATTATGAAAATAGGTAGATGGGAATTGTATTCTCATCACAAATAGAACTTAGGAGACATTATTAATATATCTTGAAATGTGGTTTGAAAATCAATATAAATGAAAATGTTGAACCTAGGGACATGTAAAATAATGTAATAAATTAGATAAGGAATTAGAAAGGAAAAATAGATGATATAATTGATAAATTATGAATTATATAAATGATATTCATGAATATATGCATTAGATGAAAATGAGTCTAAATATTGTATTTTCACTAGGAAATAAAGTTTAGAATGTTACAAAACTATATATAATGGAATATATAATGAAATAATTGTTATAAATTATGATCTTATGAATGACATAATGAATGAATAAATGAATCATATTAATGTATGAATGAGACATTAGTTCTCATTATTGTGAAAAGGACTAATACTTTGAGTACAATGGTATAGAAGGATAATTGATGTGAATTGCGATCATATGAATGATCAAATGAATGTATAAATTATAATTGGAATTTGTCATGAAACAAAATATATTAATATTTAGTAGTACTATGTGCCCATGTATTTCCTAGACACATGTGTCAGATTGGATAGATTGGCATGCCAATAGGGTATTATTTAGCAGTACTGCATAAGGCTTTATGCTTGTATTCATGGCTTTATGCTCGCACTCATGGCTTTTATGCCCGATTATATGTTATCATGGCTTTTAGCCATATTGATATGTTATCATGGCTTTTTAGCAATACTGACTGCATACGTGGTTGACGTTTCGCGTCTCATGGTATGACGGCCCGAGGCACTGCGGTGTCCAGTGCCAATGACCCGTTATCCAGTTTAGTCAGCCTGTCATAGGTTACCTGGGCAGTGTAAATTATTGAATTTTTTTTTAAGAATATTAGTAATTAAAAACATTAGAAAGTATTAAATAAAATGTGAAAAAGAGATTAGCAATAGAAACATAACAAAAATACAATTTGCAGAATCGTAGAGAGACCTCAAATACAATACTCCTAGAATAAAATGTATATTGAATATTATTACTGTAAGGCTATAAACTCAGTACTTCCAAAGAGGAACGAATTAGTATAGAAGATAGTTAATACTAGAAATGTCATTTAAAATCAAATTGATACTTGAATATTTAGAATGCTTGATTCTTTCTTTATTTGTATACATTATTTCTTGTTATATTATTACACCACTAAGCAGCAATGCTTAGCGCGATGGATTTGTTTCCTCGTGCAGGTACTGAAGGTAAAGCCCAACGAATATTAAACAGAGATTTTGGAGTTCTGATCTACCGAAGTGTCTAAACTATTCAACGTTGTCACATCTTCAGCAATTCATGTAGATAGGGCCCATATAGGTCATAATTCGTATGTTGTATAAAATGCTTACTTATAGTATTGTAATGTAAATTATGAAAATGTAATTAATAGGTATGTGATGTAAATTAATAAATCAGTTAATTCATATTTGATTAAATTGTATATCATGTAAATTATGAACTTTATGTAATTAGTTGTAAATGTCACACCCTACCCCTCTATAAGGCATAACATGATCCCGTAGTATACCTAATGAATTACCAACTTCGTCTACTGATAACCCATTAAATACACTACAAAGGATTTTAAAACTTTTCTTACTTCTTTTTACAGTGGAAAGCACTATTTACAGGTGTTAAAAATTTTTGAACTGAAGTGAAACAGCTAACACATTTGAATTATTAGTAATTTCTGTGAAAATTTTGGCGGAGTGCCATCTGTATTTTGAATAAAACAGTTCTTCAAAAACCTGTAAAAAGCACTTCAAATATATTTATCAATCTCAAACTCCAACATTTAATCAACACAATATGTTTCTCAACTCAAATCCACAATAATTTTTCAGTATTTTCAAAGACTAAGATAAAAGAAATATATAACAAATTTTACAAGTCAAAATAATTTACAACTTATTTTACAACTTCAATGTACAATTTTAAATTTACAATTGCTCAAAACCAAGAACAATATATACATACAGTGAACATACATTAAAATACAAAATGCAAAATATGGTATACTCAATATACCCGATGAACTCTCAATATAGCATTAGCAGCCTAGTCTGTTGCCCTGTCAGTCTGTCTACCTACAACAGCAATGAAAAGCTATCACTGAGTAAAATTTACTCAGTGGTGCACAATAACAATTTGAGATGCGATATATAAATCTTTTATTGACAGTTCACAAATCAAATAATTCACAATTTACAAAGTTCATATAATATAAATTTGATCAAACAATTGAATAACACAGTTTTGCCAATCAATAACACCATTTGACCAAATAACTGAATAACACAGTTTTGCTGCCAATCAATAACACCATTTAATCAAATAACTAAATAATATAGTTTTGCCAATTAATAACACAATTTGATCAAATAACTGAATAATACAATGTTGCCAATCAATAACACAATTCGATTGTGTTAAGGCCATGACACAATTTTTTCACACATGCCGTGTTGTTCACCACGACAAGACACACTCACCCCAATAATTGCAATCAATGAGGGAGGAAGCTAGCTAAATAATGAGAACTCATCCACACTCATATCAGACTGACAAGTCAAAGAGGGAGGAACATAATCACACTCACCCCAGACTGATAAGTCAAAGAGGGAGGAATATAATAACAGTGTCATGCCAATTGTGAATCAAAACAATTCCAAATCATAATATTTCCTACAATTCCCAAATCATATTTTATCTCAAAATTTCCATTTGCAAAGTAGGCAACACAATAATTTCCAAATAAGATTCTCAAAGCCAAAACAATAAAAAATTATTCATAACTCATTTCTCCAAATAAATTTATTTGGAGAAATGAGTTATGAATAATTTTTTTTGGTAAAAGCAGTGAATATAAAAAGTATTGTGCATAGATACAATTTAAAACTATAATGTTCAAATAAATTTTTAAGTAGAAAATGAGAAATCAAAATTATTGTGCACAAACACAATTTAAAACAATAACATACAAATAATCATAATTTATTTCAATTGAAAAATTCAAAAGAAATAACTATTGTGCACAAACCTCTGATATATGCCTCTTGGCCCTGACTCAGTATTCCTTATGCTTCTCAATATCCTTTTCAACTGAAACACACAATTGAAAGTTTTCAGTACTCAATGAATTTATTTCTAACAATAAAATCCAATATTTAAATTTTCTTAGTACTATTCTCTTCAATTCATTTCATTAGTCAACCTATAATGTTGACCCTTGATGCACTCTAAGTGAGTCAGTTCTAATATTACCAATATGTCACATTTAATAGCCTTTTAGTGTTGGTACATATTACCCAATTCATTTCCATGTATATTGCGTTTTATTGCAATTTGCCAGATTTCGGTATACTAATTTGACTTAGCAGGATTACCTAGTTCCCTCGATTTTCGGGTTTCGGTCAAAACTACAAACTTGTAGGTCTATGTCTTATTGGACGCAGGGAAAATTTTCAGGTCATTCTGAGTTATGTAGACCAAGTTATGGTCATTTTACTATTGCTGGTCAAAATATATCAAAATGGTCACTTTAGGTCACTTTTGGTTTCGCCAGTTTTTGGACCCGAACTTGTGCAAGCTATTTGACTTGCTTATTGTCATTTCTGGGCTTTGGTGTCTTCATAAGACTTGTAGATATTTGTCTCAACTATTCATGGTAAAAAGTTTAGGTCAATTAGACCTATTTTGAGTGAATTATGGCTGAAACACTAACTGCTGCCCAAATGGTCAATTTTCAGGCCTTAAATACACTAATCCGGATTTGGTCATTTTTCAAGTCACCTTTTAGGCAGAATTTTGGTAAGTTTCCTTCATGAAAGTTGGCACTTTTTGTGCCTAGTTTCACCTCCAATTGGTCTCATACCAATTGGAGCCACACACTTAAGGTTCTAAGCCAAAATACACACTGCCTTATTACACATTGTTCATCACTCATCAAATGACACATTTAACATTACCAAGTTACACATCCATGTCAATTCTGGTTTGTACCATATCCTAAACACATTTTACTTCACATTGTTGGTCATTTTGGCAGCTTATAATCACATTCAATATGCACCTTATAGTACAGAATTTACCAAGTTCAAATTACAAATAATTTAGCCACATAACCTAGCTCATTTACATATCCACACTCACACCTTAATACACATGTACAAGCTGCCATAACAAGCACCATAATTCAACAATATAATTCCATAAACCAAACCATGAAATAACATATTTTGGTTCACACTTCAAGTTGCCGATTCATACATCTCTCTCAATTAACTTCCAAGCTTCCAAAATCAAGTGTACATTCACATATACTTAGTATACATCACCCAATTTATTCTTACACATATAAACACTTCATCAACACTTTAATCTACCATTTACATACAAGGATAAACTGTTCTTATGGAGTTTCAGTGCCAAAAATATACATCTCCCTTAAAACATCAAACTCTAAAAATCTTTTCACAATTCAACTACCCATAACATCCACACAAACTTTAATGAAGCAAGCATCAAAAATACCTACTTATCACTTTGGAAACTCTTCAAAAACTTGACTAAACTTGATCTTCTTGCTGCCTATCTACTGCCCAAGTGGTGTAGAGCAATTTTAGTGAAGGGAGCTAGTGGAAAAATGGCTTGGATCATGCTTGCATGAAGCTTCTTCAACTTCAGCCATGGAGGATTTCTCAAGACAACTTTCGGCTGGTTTTTTTGGAAGGGTTGAAGAAGATGAGTTTTTGCCTAAATAAAGGTGTAGTGGTCCACTTAGGTGAGGTGAGTGGAGCACTAAATGAGATTTAATATTAGTTTAATCTTAAATTCCCAAATTCTCACATTAAGCTCCCAATTTTTGCTATTTAAACTACGTACCACCAATTTAATTTTTCATGATATTTTCCAAGTGTAATATCATGTATTTTTAATGAAAATTTAGGTCAAAAGACAACTCAGGATGTCAAATGACCACAATGCCCCTGTTCGAGTTGCATTCCCGATTTTTCGGTAATACCGAGTTTTGTCGTTTTCACGATTTCTCACTTTTCTTTGTACTAATTAATTAATTTTTCTTTGATATTTCTAATGGTATTTATACTTCAATAGACATTTATTTAAGTCCTAAAAATATTTTCCAGGGTTCCCCGCGGTCCAGGGCTAATCAACGGTCCACGCCGCAACTTCCCGGTGTGGTCACCCATCGCTAGGGTTCTCGGCTCGTTTAACTTGGTTACATTTCATTGCTATTGTTCTTTCTTTGTTTTTCTTGTATTTTCTTTTCTTGTATTTCATTATTTTATGTCTCCTCACTCATATCTAAGTGTAGTTCTAGGCATCCTAGCTGTCCAAATAACACTGGTCACTGGAACAGTAGAACGCACTACTGAACATAGGGGTGTTACAGTAAATCATATAAATTAATAGAAATATGAGAATTTTGATATGTGAATGGAGTTTGAATGAAAGTTGATGAAAATGAATGTGAGAATTGAAATATATAGATGATGCATGAAATGATGAGATTTTTATTTTAAAATATTATTGAAATTTTCAAACAGGTGAATAGTGAAACACGTCAAACGTTAATGAAATAGGGGAAACTTCGTTAGTTTCTCCATCGAAAAATAATAGATATTAAAAGATAATCACTTGAAAATGATTAAAGAAATAAGATAAGATAGGGTGCTCCGGTACCAAGTGTGACATGCCTTACTCAGCTACACTGTAGTCGGGTGAGGGGTGTCACATTTATTGGTATCAGAGCATGGTTTAGGCATTCCTAAGCATAGATAGATGGAAAGGGATAATGTGTATAACATGCATTGCATTCATATGAGTCGAGGTGACACTAATACAGATCCGTTTTCTCGGGTAAGGTGAAGAAATAAGGAAGTAGTAGCTCCTCGATTATTTACACTGGGTAAATTTCGAGGACGAAAATTTTGAGGGGAAGAATTGTAACACCCTCACTTTAACTAGTCCGTACATTCGACTGTTCCGGTGACTAATGTCTGTCCAGACAGCTAGAATGACTGGAACTATATGTAAAGTAGAGTTATGAGTCATAAAGAAACCAAATAAATGTAAGAAAAATTTAGAAAAAATTTTAGAAATAAAATACAGCCAAGTTAAATGAGCTGGTGCCCTAGCGATGGGTAACCCGGTGGGAAGTTGCGGTCCTCGCAGCTAGGAGCCCTAAACCCGGGAAAAAATTCATGAAATATTTTTTGGGACTCCAGAGAAGAGTCATTGAGGATTCAATGGCATTAGAATGCTAAGAAAATATTAAGAAAATTTTATTTATCAGTACAGACAATTTTAGTATGTTAAGTTAAATGAAGGGCATTTTGGATATTTCGCCTTCAGAAACGATTTTTGACCAACTTGTCCATTCAAGTAAGTGAGAATTATGTCTAAAAATATGAATAAATATTGAAAAAAAACTAATTAAAAATGAGTAAAGAAAGAAGAAAGAAAAAGAAAATAAAAATGAGATTAAATGCTAATTATGACATAAGCTTTAAGTAAAATGTGTTACTAGTATGCCCTAGAGCATATTATTTAGTATGTATCTTGTACATGTTTTTATTAATAAAAGACATTTCCACTTTTCTGTTTACATAAGATATTTATGTGTAATAGAAAAGGTCCCTTGATATTTTGTTAGAAATTCTATTCTTAAGTTGTTAAGAATATGAGTGACAGTATTTCTAGTACAAAGTATCATAAATAGGTTCACAATCGAGCATACTTCAAAATAAGGACATGACTTATCCAGAAAGATTGTATTCATGTTTATTTCCAAGTTATTTATATGAGATATAAATAAGATGGAATGGTGAGTCTCATGCCATATGACAAACATGATAGGCACTTATAAATGATAAGTAGGCCGAACCAGTGACACTTATGACAAGCACATGGAGTTTACTCTTGTCAATGTTTTGTCATAAATCATATCAGTGCATATAATCTTTAGACTTGAGATAGCACGGTTATCTTATATATAGGTAGTTTGAGTTTGATACTGCTTTCATACTTGTACTGTGTATGGGTATATGGGCATGTGTTGGCTCCTACTAGTTATATATGGAGGTAGGTATTGATCAAGAAGGAATCTGTTCCTCCAAGTAAATAGAGATAAAATCCTATGTTCATTTAATTGTTCTTGATGTTTCAAGTTCCTGCCAGGACAGATAGATTTAATCAGAAAAGAGTTTCTGATGAGAAAATCTTTTTAATCAAGAACTGGAATTAAAAGAGAACATAATATTCATAGCAAATGGAGTTTGACATAAACCATGACTCCAACTTGAGTTGGGATTTTGTAACAGAGAGATTCTAGTGCATGGTAACATATGATTATAGGTTCATTTAAGGTAAACCTTATTACTAATTGGGTGGCCATGACATGCTATGCTAGGTGTTAACCATGGTCTATGAGGTGCATAAAATGATTTAGAGAAATCATTTATGGTAAGAAAGAGTTCTGATGATATTAAGAGTTGATATCATATCTCATTGCCAATTAGTGATGAGCCTAGTAAGTCACACACATACACAAGTTATCACCTAATTAAATATGATTTAATTAATTAATTAAAGAGTTTAATTGATTAATTAAATAGGTTTAGTTTGCAATTAGATTGCAAAGTCCCTAGCATGACTTGAAACCAAATCTAGATTATTGGATGTATAGTATAAGTTAAATTTATATTTAAAGTGTTTAAATATAAATTTAATTAATGAGAAATTAATTAATAGAGATTAATTAATTAATTTATATTTGATATAAATTGATTAGAAGAAGAGAAATAATTATTTTGGGTTAAGAACTCAAAATTAAAACACAGGGGCATTTTGGTTATTTCATAAGGTGACATGTGGCACCATGAGATGGTGACATATGGCATTAAACATAAGCTTACCAAATGTCTTTTAATCATGTAAGATGATTAAAATTAAGATTAAATATAGGTTTGACACTTGGCACAATGTGATTGGGTCAATTATACCTAGAACCAATCAGAGAGTGACATGTCGCAAGGGTTTAATGTGTTGACCTAGCTATATAAGTGTTGTTATGAATTAAAAATAAGACAACCAGCAGCCACTCCTCCTTTGTCGCGCCATTTTGAGGCTCTGCACCTCTTCTTCTTCATCTCTCATCAATTCAAAGAGATTAGCCATCAATCTCTTGAATTAAAAATACTAAAAATTGTTTATAGCGTCCTGTTTACATCTTTAATCTCTTAAAAGGCAGAACTTGATTTTCTAAATAATAGAAAAAGCTTTAGAAGCTGTTCAAGGGCTGCCATAGGTGTTCTTAGTGTGGACAAGCTAGAGAGACAACATTTGCCATTTAGATTGTTGATTATATGATTTAATTGTGTGTTTGATCATGAGATGATTTATCAATTGCTGGTTGCAATGGATATATGGCGGCATGCTTGAAGAACACCATCAATGGTGCGCATGGTTTGGCTTCATGGGTGGTGCAAAGGTTTTGCTTTTTAATTTGCAATTATTGTATGATCTAAAAGCTCATCCTATGTCTAATTAAATTGTTTAATTAGTATTTTAATCACACAATTAAATTTTAATTCAAATTAGAATTTTAAAAAATTGTTTGAATGTGATTCAAATCTGAATTTTAAAAGTTGTTTGAATGTGATTCAAATCTGAATTTTAAAAGTTGTTTGAATGTGATTCAAATCTGAATTTTTAAAGTTGTTTGAATCATATTTAAATCTGATTTTTAAAGTTGTTTGAATAATATTCAGATTTAAATTTTTAAAAATTGTTTGAATGTGATTCAAATCTGATTTTTTAAAAATTGTTTGAATGTGATTCAAATCTGAATTTTTAAGATTGTTTGAATGTGATTCAAATCTGAATTTTTAAATTTGTTTGAATGAAATTCAAATCTGAATTTTTAAATTTATTTGAATCATATTCAAATCTGGATTTTTAAGTTGAATATGAGATATTCAATTTAATTTAAGTATGTATGTTTTATTTAATTGTTAAATAGTGATATGCATGATGGATGATCATGGACTATAAAAGACCAATGTGATTGGATTTATTTCTTTTATGCTTCTTTGGGATTGCAAATTAATTAATTTATTTTAATTTATTTGGGCATGTATTATTAAGTTTGTAATAATTTTTTGTTATAATTTCATTTATTTAAGTTCTTATAAATTCGCCTTGGTATGCCAAGGATTACTATGTAATATTGGATTGCAAGAAGTTCAAGGAGGTCAAGAGCATTGGTGGGACCAGTGGGAGGAATTCAAGATCAAGTATTGATTATGTACTCCTTCAGCAACTCTTGTAAAATGAATGAATGAAATGCACCTAGGAATGCCCTGATTCAATTCTTGGTGGCTCAGAATTGAATCCCTTAGAAAGTTCATGATCATAACATATTTACTACTTATCCATGAATGCATGAGATGTATGGGAATGTATGCAATTATATGATATATGCATGCTAAATGGATAATGTGCAAAGTGAGACCTTAATAGTAATTATGATGACTATAAAATCTTCCAAACAATTGATTAAGTTGGAAATGCAATAATTAAAGTAATTATAACATGGGCCCTCCATTGGGGCAATTATTTTAAGAAATTTTAAATAGTTGCATAGGATGCAATTAATTTAAGAAATTTTCTTAAGAATAATTGTTAAGCATGGGATGTTGTAAATATGTAAATGGTTTGGTGGCTAATATTGGATGTACCTGAGGACATTAAAATTATTTGCATAATTACTGGCTCAATGGGATCAACTTAACTAATGCAAGATAAGTCAATAATGGATGTACCTGAGATTTTGAGCATTAGGGGTTAGGTAAAGGATTGAACCTCACATGAGATGTGATGGGCAAGGAGTGGCTCACTTATAGTTTATTGTAATTCCAATAATGGATGTACCTGAGGATGATCAATAGAATTATAAGAATTCAATCACCCACTGGAAATCCATCCAACTAGGATTTTCGTTTTCTACTTTGGAAGTGTAGGATTCGCTAAGTTAGTGGGAGG